>NW_026607004.1:725000-902500 GCF_029890125.1 Rhinichthys klamathensis goyatoka | reverse complement strand
AAACGAATGGATTCATAAAATTCATAAAAGAAACAATAATTACAGGAATAGCCTACTGGACTCTAAACCTCAAAGAAATGCCACAATCAAGACCTCGGAGCTGAAATGAGGGAGAACTCCGTGTCTTTCCCTGCTATTAATTAATGCCATTAATGCGTCTCCTTCCATTAATAATAATAATGTCTAGTGCGGTGGCTACCAACGTCCGTTGCCATGATTTTTGGAATGATTATGGAAAAAAAGACGTTTAGTTGCATAACATCGGTCATTTGGCAATAGTTTTTTTATCGACATTTAGAAAAAAAGGCAAAAGTTTTGCGCAAATCTGTAATGGAAACGCGCGTAATGGCGAGCGAAAGAGAGAGAATGTTGTTGCAGCTGGAACTAATCGACGTTGAACAACAAATTATTTTATTGCAAATGTTTAATCGCAGAAGTGATTTAATCGTTCCTCAACGTGATACATCGTTGAAACAAACTGCGCACTTTAAAAATGGCGGAAAACCGGAAAACCGGAAAAGCTACACTCCCGAAATGATGTATAATCTGACCAATCACAGCCCTTGCGGTCTGCGTCGCCTCGACGCGTAGTTACAATTTTTTGGAGGTGCACGTCGAGCTACGGCGGAGGGGTCGGAGAGGGGTTCGCGGCGACGCAGAGGGCTCTGCGGGGGTACGCCGTCGATTCGACGCAGAAGCATAAAACAGGCTTCAGGCTGAACAGATGTGATGTGCTTGGGTTTCCCTTCCAGCTGTTTGAGGTGTAACCTCACGGCCATTAGAGGGCGCTATGGTACACACACACACACACACACACACACACACACACACACACACACACACACACACACACACACACGCCATTTCCATTATTTAGACACTATCACACACACACACACACACACACACACACACACACACACACACACACACACACACACACACGCCATTTCCATTATTTAGACACTATGACAGAAATATTTGCACACTTACATCCATACTATTTTCAGTTTATTATTGTGCATATAATACTACCTTAAATCCAATAGTCTTCACATGTATTCACAATGTTTGCATGCTAAATTCAAGCAACTTTTGGGAGCTTGATGTATGATGCTCAACTTGCGGGGTTTAAAAGACGATTAAAATTCAGAAACACTATCGGATGAGAACAAAACTTTGAACTGTATTAAGCTGGATGATGACACTAACTTTGTAACATCTACACTGTTATTGAACTGAACTGAATCAACAATGAACTAAATTGAGTAGAATAATAACACCTTTCTTCTGCCGAGCTGCTTTACAGCTGAAATCATAAATTATGAATTTTGCTAAATGAACACTGTTGTTTATTATTGTGAAGCTGATTTGAAACAATGCATTATTAATATTTGACATACATTCTTAATGTTGTTGAGCAAATGTTCTCAAAAGTCAGAACGTCCTTAGATTTAATAAATATTTGCTTCATGTTTTTGTAATGTTAGCAGAAACATTATGACAATGTTCATGGAATATATTATGTTATGTGGTGTTAAATGTTCTTATCTCTTGGGATATCACATAACCTTTTGGGAGAAAACATTTTTGACCATTATTCTCAGAAAGTCCTTTAATCATTGGAAGGATCAGCGAACAGGGAACGTTCTTCTGAACTATAATGTTCTTAATGAATAACAATAGAACGTTCTCACAATGTTTTCAATATTATAGAATGGGAATGTTCCTCTAATGTTCAGATCACCAAGAAAAAACTTTCTTAATACATTAAAAAACTGGACATTAAAGGCTTAAAAATATCCAGAAATAACCTTTTTCATAACTTAATGGGGATGTTATCAAAACGTTTTTAGAACATTTTTCGGATTGATAAGAGTATGTGAACCGGGACACAACAATACTGTGCATACTGCATACTAGCAGCATTCCAGACATGCTCTGTTGTTCTTTAAGATGATGGCGCCCTCTAGTGGAGATGATGGCGCCCTCTAGTATTAAGATGAAACATGAATCAAAGACAGAAAGAAAGAGAGACAGAGAAAAACAACCAAGATACCGAGCTGTATGTTCTGACAAGGTTCTCTCAAAGTTACGAACAAATATTATTCCAGTAACGTTAATAGAACGTTTGATTAACCTTACCTGGTCTTTAATGTTCTCAAAACGTCAGCACAAAAACATTACTTATACATCGTTCATTTTATATGTAACTACTTGTTTCGGAATGTTCGGAGAACATTTAAAAGACCTTATGTAGCCCCGCCCCTTTTCCGCGCTGAGCTCATTGTCTCTTGACTTCCGGTCTGTATTTTCACAGCGATCTTGCGTAGTTATGAATGAACGGCTCATTTAAAAAAAATCCCAAGGTCCATTTGTTAAGAAGACATAAGCTTTACAATGCTTATCATAAACATTACAATGCTCATGATAACTTTCGTTAACTCTACAATAAGTAAATCAACTTCACCAGCTAATTACTCCTGGACAGCGATGCCATAGAAATATACAGAGCGACCGCAAAAACGGAAGTTCAAAGACAATATTCTAAAGATGGCGGCGCCCTCGTTTCTCTGGTGCATAAGGTCTATTATGTTTGCAAAATGGAATGTTCGCTAAAAGGAAGCGAACATTCTTTTTTTTTTGTTATGCTGGTTGAAAGTCTCTTCACATCCTGATAGCAATCACTAAGTTGAGTGTTTGAAATGTAATTATATGTATATATTTCATCTGTGGAAGGCATAGGACCATAACATGTGTGTCCATTCATTGAATTCGGTCCGAGGGCAACGATAGGATGTCCTTCCTGCCTGTCAGCGTATGTATTTCCATACCTCCACGCACCTGCTCGCGCAGACATCACACGTCATCTGCGCGTTTCATGCTATGAGTTACACAGACGTCAGTCACCGAGCAACGCAAACGACACAGCAGCCGCCTTTCACAGCTCCTCCTGAACCAAAACAACAAGCTTATGCTGCGTTCACGCCATTTGGAAACCCATGACGTTATACTCGGAGCGGTTCATGACTCAAATTTATGCCTTTCAATGAAATCTGCAGCAGTCAGGTGATACAGGTCAGTACTCTTTAAGTAATGTTCATTATTATTGTAATGTTATGTGCTTTAAGACATGAAGTAGTTTAACGCCGTCTCTCGTGATGATTTTGTTTGCTCCCTGCTGTGTGTGTTCATGTGTTTTGGAAGAGTGGCGGCTTTGGAGACGTTCGGAAGGGAGGGTGGGATTTTATACTCTCAAAGCTAGCTCGCTATTGCTAGCCTGTTCAGTTTTCATAACTTAATGGAAATGTTAAAAACATTCTTAGAACATATTTTTGTTAGCAGGGTATACAGTTACCTAGCCTGGGTTTCCCCATACTGCCTTTGCGCAGCGCGATTTTATTCACGCTGCTAGGCAGTCTGGATACCATGGACCAAATTTTAGCCTCAGCGAGGGGACCAATCACAGAACGGGGAGGGAGCAGCAAGACGATGACGACGCCTATGCGACACACCGAAGCAGTTTGTTTATACCAAGGGGGTAATCCATCGACCGGAAGTTGAAGCCGGCCGGGTGCCGCCATGTTGTAGCAGAACTTCACTTGCGTTAGCATTTCCATTGACTCCCATTCATTTTGGCGTCACTTTGACAGCGAATAACTTTACATCTGAGGCGTTTAAAGACTCCATTTGTCCATTATTTATTTCTAAAGAAACACGACAATGTATAAAGACCTCCATTACCTTCTGTGTTACATTATGGCCCCGTAGAAACAGATTTAGTAAAATAGGCTAACGATTGCGTCATAACCACTCGACTCTCTGTCGCGCTGTACAGAAATTACCGTACAGACAGGAGGAGAAGCTCGCAGGCAGTCGGGGGGACGTCCCGTCAAGGGAGAAGCCCATAGATAATGAGTCCATAAAAGCAACGGAATACTTACTCCTGCTCACTCACGCCAAAGAACTCTTTGCTCAAGTTCCCCGTCTCTGCCAGATTAACGTTGGCAGTTTTCACGCACAGCTACTAGAAGAGTAACGTCTGTCAGACAGGTTGCTCACGTCATCAAGCTTAGTTTGAGTCGGTTTGAGTCTGCGCGTCAGGAACGGAAGTGCTCAAAAATCGCTAAAAATGGGCTTCAACTGAGTTCCAATGAGATGGCTCTGTCCACTTCTTATACTGTCTATGGTTTATACCTATGGATCAAACATGGCAGCAGACGCGAAGTTACCTTTCCATGCAGCCTTAGATATTGTTCTAAGTAGTTTAGAACGCAAATAAATCTCTGACCCATCGTCTTCTTCCTCGTCTAATTTCTGTCGCTCTACATACGTCATCTGGTATAATTGAAACGAATGGCTATGAGCTATGTACAGGCGCATTTGATAGACATTCGTAGCACCCAATAAACGGCTCTGGGCATTCGTAAACAACGCCTCAAATATGAAATGAACATGTGGTTCCCAGACCACGTCTCAATGTCAATGAGACGTGGTCTGACGTTAGCCAGGCTAACAGTTACCTGTATTTTTTTAAAGTTATTATTACTTATTTAAAACAACCCAGCTGCAGTGTGATTGATATTACTTGGAATGCACAATAATAATAAAAAAACATGATTTATAAAAATTAACTAGAACAGAGTTATCTGTTTTTGTAAATGGACTCTTCTGTGTAAAAATGTCCTAATTGGGAGAGGGTGTGCAATAATAAAAAGTTCATGTTATATATTTTGGTTGCATTTGTGAGTTGATAAAAATGTAACTGGTTGTGTAAACTTGGCACATAATATCTAAATATTGCTAAATCAATCGATATAGCCCTGAATCGAATCGGATAATCGCAGAATTTCTTTGAGGTATCGGCAAATATCGTATCGCTGACTGAGAGAATCGATATCACATCGTATTGTGATGAACTGTCCGATTTACACCCCTAGCACTTCCAGACATACTCTAGGTCTTTATGCTGATGGCACCCTCTGGTGGAACTCTGAGCGTTAAACAAACACTGATGAAACATACAAGAGCTGGTTTGACAAAGAGAGAGAGAGAGAGAGAGAGAGAGAGAGAGAGAGAGAGAGAGAGAGAGAGAGAGAGAGAGAGAGAGAGAGAGAGAGAGAGAGAGAGAGAGAGAGAGAGAGAGAGAGAGAGAGAGAGAGAGAGAGAGAGAGAGAGAGAGAGAGAGAGAGAGAGAGAGAGAGAGAGAGAGAGAGAGAGAGAGAGAGAGAGAGAGAGAGAGAATCAAGGTAAGCATTTCCCCCTCACCGTCTCCAGGCCTGTCACAGAATAGGCATGTCTGAACAAAATCCCAAACCCATTGCTCTTCTCAAGGGGACCCTGCACAAAGACAAAGAGACATGACAATAGATTACCTTCACAAAACAACAGCTGTCAGAGAAAATCACTTTCCTGGAACTCAAGAAAGATCCTTTTACCCAGAACACAACAAAGAAAGAAGACGCACACTGGTGGTTAAAAATCTGGGCTGCTGTTTGAAAGGTTGCAGGTTCGAACATGCAAGTTTTGATTAGTGAGCTGTAAATAATAAGCCCTTAAAGGGATAGTTCACTTTGAAATAAATTTTTGATATGTTTTAGATTACCTTAAGGGCATCCAAGATGTAGGTGTCTTTGTTTCCGCAGTAGTTTCAATTTTGATATTTTTAGGTCAAACCGTTCTTGTCTGTCAGTCATATAATGCAGGTCTATGGTCACCACCTCAAAGAGCATACACAGAGAAGTCCAAATTAAACATGATTTAATGACTCGTAAATGTAAGTACGCATTGATGGCCTAAGACACGAAACGAGCGGTTTGTGTGAGAAAACGAACAGTGTTTATATCGTTTTTATTTATATTTATAATATATTATAGTATTTATAACGCACAGACCGAAGCGCCGGCGCCCTCAGATCACTTGGACGTGACTGTGATTACAAGAGGTAAAAACGATATAAATACTGTTCGTTTTCTCACACAAACCGCTCGTTTCGTGTCTTAGGCCATCAATGTGTACTTACATTTACGAGTCATTAAATCATGTTTAATTTGGACTTCTCTGTGCATGCTCTTTGAGGTGGTGACCATAGACCTGCATTATAAGACTGACAGACAAGAACGGTTTGACCTAAACATTTCAAAATTGAAACTACTGCGGAAACAAAGACACCTACATCTTGGATGCCCTTGAGGTAAGCTAAAACATATCAAAAATGTATTTCAAAGTGAACTATCCCTTTAAGCAGGAAACCCGAGGTTACTTCTGGTGTGTGAAACTAATTAAGAAAAACTAATTTAATATGGCGAAGTCGCCTACATAAATTCCAGCAAAGATGATAAATAAAGGATCTGTTCTGTTCTTTTATTATTTAAAAAAATGTTTTGTACATAACCATTCAAAAGATTATTTTTTTAAAGAAATTTGTACTTTTTAGCAAGGATGCATTAAATGAATCAAAAGTGACTTTAAAGACATTTATACTGTTAGAGAAGATTTCTATTCCAAATAAATGCGGTTCTTATGAAATGTCTCTTTAAATAAGACATGTGAAGAGTGTAAACCTGTGAGTTAGCACAGTTGATCAGAGCTCCTTTCTGCAGCAGGGAACGCAGGAACGAGCCCAGCGCCCGAGGGAGAGACGCACACATGAAGACCTCCGTGATCCCACCTGTCATGTCCACCATCGCCTCGTGAGGGAAACCCATGTTCAGAGCGTTATAGCCACCCTTCATCCTCACAAACAGGTGAAAAGACGTTGTGAGCAACAGACAAAAGCAGTTTATGTACATGCAGAATGTGCAAAGTACTTGGACACCAAAAATACTGTTCAAAAGTTTGGATATTTATAATGTTACAAATAAATGCTGTTCTATTCATCAAAGAATCCTGAAAATGTATCATGGTTTCTACAAAAATATAACTGTTTTAAACATTGATAATTATAAGAAATGTTTCTTGAGCAGCAAATCAGCATATTCAAATGATTTCTGAAGGATCATGTGACACTGAAGACTGGAGTAATAGATCTTAGTCAGAGTAGTGCCATATTTAATTTTTGACAAATGAAAACTAGGCTGTGAGGGATAGATACAGTTAGGTAAGTTGTACTGTATCTTTCAACACAGCGTCTGATGTTCATTTATGTTTATTTGGTGCTATAACTAGTAGTAAAGAAGAAGAGATGAGCGGTTTACATGCCGCTGGAACTGAAGCGGCTACAGCGATCTGTCACGACACCTTAAAGAGAGTCAAAACTGTATTTATTGTTTGATTTCTGAGGCAAAATTGACAATTAGAAAGCTGAGTATTTGTTTCATATGAAAAGTAACAAAGCAGAAAGCTTATTGTGATGATTAGATGGGAGGCAAAAAAAAAAAGAAACAAGGTGCGCTAACAAAAAAAGTTTCAACTGAAAACAGCATCGACTAAAAGATTTATCTTGGGATTTAAGAATCAACCATTTCAGCCGAAATAATTATTTTATTTTATCTATTTATTTTCCTGTTTCTGCCGAATATTTCAGGATGCTGAAATTTTATTTACATTTACAATTAACTCTTTCCCCGCCATTGATGGACATTTCCACCATTTATGAGACTATTAACTCTTTCTCTGCCATTGATGGAAATTTAAGACATTTATGAGAGGATTAACTCTTTTCCCGCCATTGATGGAAATTCCCGCCATTTATGAGACTATTAACTCTTTCCCTGCCATTGATGGAAATTTAAGACATTTATGAGACTATTAACTCTTTTCCCGCCATTGATGGAAATTCCCGCCATTTATGAGACTATTAACTCTTTTCCCGACATTTATGGAAATATCCGCTATTTATGAGACTATTAACTTTTTCGCCGCCATTGATGGAAATTCCCGCCATTTATGAGACGATTAACTCTTTCCCTGCCATTGATGGAAATTTAAGACATTTATGAGACTATTAACTCTTTCCCGCCATTGATGGAAATTCCCGCCATTTATGAGACTATTAACTCTTTCCCTGCCATTTATGAGACTATTAACTCTTTCCCTGCCATTGATGGAAATTTAAGACAATTATGAGACTATTAACTCCTTTCCCGCCATTGATGGAAATTTAAGACATTTATGAGACGATTAACTCTTTTCCCGCCATTGATGGAAATTTAAGACATTTATGAGACGATTAACTCTTTCTCCGCCATTGATGGAAATTTAAGACATTTATGAGACTATTAACTCTTTTCCCGCCATTGATGGAAATTTAAGACATTTATGAGACGATTAACTCTTTTCCCGCCATTGATGGAAATTTAAGACATTTATGAGACGGTTAACTCTTTTCCCGCCATTGATGGAAATTTAAGACATTTATGAGACGATTAACTCTTTTCCCGCCATTGATGGAAATTTAAGACATTTATGAGACTATTAACTCTTTCCCCGCCATTGATGGAAATTTCCGCCATTTATGAGACTATTAACTCTTTCCCTGCCATTGATGGAAATTCCCGCCATTTATGAGACTATTAACTCTTTCCCCTTCATTGATGGAAATTTAAGACATTTATGAGACTATTAACTCTTTCCCCGCCATTGATGGAAATTCCCGCCATTTATGAGACTATTAACTCTTTCCCCGCCATTGATGGAAATTCCCGCCATTTATGAGACTATTAACTCTTTTCCCGCCATTGAAGGAAATTCCCGACATTTATGAGACTATTAACTCTTTTCCCGCCATTGAAGGAAATTCCCGACATTTATGAGACTATTAACTCTTTCCCTGCCATTGATGGAAATTCCCGCCATTTATGAGACTATTAACTCTTTTCCCGCCATTGAAGGAAATTCCCGCCATTTATGAGACTATTAACTCTTTTCCCGCCATTGATGGAAATTTAAGACATTTATGAGACTATTAACTCTTTCCCGCCATTGATGGAAATTCCCGCCATTAATGAGACTATTAACTCTTTCCCTGCCATTTATGAGACTATTAACTCTTTCCCTGCCATTGATGGAAATTTAAGACAATTATGAGACTATTAACTCCTTTCCCGCCATTGATGGAAATTTAAGACATTTATGAGACGATTAACTCTTTTCCCGCCATTGATGGAAATTTAAGACATTTATGAGACGATTAACTCTTTCCCCGCCATTGATGGAAATTTAAGACATTTATGAGACTATTAACTCTTTTCCCGCCATTGATGGAAATTTAAGACATTTATGAGACGATTAACTCTTTTCCCGCCATTGATGGAAATTTAAGACATTTATGAGACGGTTAACTCTTTTCCCGCCATTGATGGAAATTTAAGACATTTATGAGACGATTAACTCTTTTCCCGCCATTGATGGAAATTTAAGACATTTATGAGACTATAAACTCTTTCCCCGCCATTGATGGAAATTTCCGCCATTTATGAGACTATTAACTCTTTCCCTGCCATTGATGGAAATTCCCGCCATTTATGAGACTATTAACTCTTTCCCCTTCATTGATGGAAATTTAAGACATTTATGAGACTATTAACTCTTTCCCCGCCATTGATGGAAATTCCCGCCATTTATGAGACTATTAACTCTTTCCCCGCCATTGATGGAAATTCCCGCCATTAATGAGACTATTAACTCTTTTCCCGCCATTGAAGGAAATTCCCGACATTTATGAGACTATTAACTCTTTTCCCGCCATTGAAGGAAATTCCCGACATTTATGAGACTATTAACTCTTTCCCTGCCATTGATGGAAATTCCCGCCATTTATGAGACTATTAACTCTTTTCCCGCCATTGAAGGAAATTCCCGCCATTTATGAGACTATTAACTCTTTTCCCGCCATTGATGGAAATTCCCGCCATTTATGAGACTATTAACTCTTTCCCTGCCATTGATGGAAATTCCCGCCATTTATGAGACTATTAACTCTTTTCCCGCCATTGAAGGAAATTCCCGACATTTATGAGACTATTAACTCTTTTCCCGCCATTGATGGAAATTTAAGACATTTATGAGACGATTAACTATTTCCCCACCATTGATGGAAATGTAAGACATTTATGAGACTATTAACTCTTTCCCTGCCATTGATGGAAATTTAAGACATTTATGAGACTATTAACTCTTTTCCCGCCATTGATGGAAATTTAAGACATTTATGAGACTATTAACTCTTTTCCCGCCATTGATGGAAATTTAAGACATTTATGAGACTATTAACTCTTTCCCTGCCATTGATGGAAATTTAAGACATTTATGAGACTATTAACTTTTCCCGCCATTGATGGAAATTTCCGCCATTTATGAGACTATTAACTTTTCCCGCCATAGATGGAAATTTCCGCTATTTATGAAACTATTAACTCTTTTCCCGCCATTGATGGTATTTTCAGGCTTTCTGTGTTTTCACTGTAATACAGTAGGGGGCGCTATGACACATCTTCTGAAAGAGTGCTGAATCTCCTGATCAAAACACAGGTGAAGAAGATGCAGAAATGAGCGATATCATATGTAATCATATCCATATGTAAAATAACGCAATCATCAACATTAAACAGCATTTAAATCACATCTGCCTAATGTGAATGAAATGTCGACCCAGAACTGGACTGTGAAGCTTTAGGGGTGTTGATGGACTCGATCTACTCCATCTGTGTTTTGACCATCGTTCTAAATCTGATCTGAATGTAGTCTTTGACAAAAACTTGATTTTCTCAGCTTTTTGTTACCTTTTTTATGAAACTTATCCACATTCAAGTGTTAATAAAAAAAGAATGCATAAAGCTAGAATAAATGTTGTTGTTGGTTTTTTTTTTAAAGTAGAGGGTCTGTTCTCTCCTTTGATAAATTGCATGTTCAGATATTCATACAACTAAATATCCAGGGGCCATGAAACTTTTGTGAAAATGATCAAAAATGCTGGCGGTGGCTGGCAAGGTTTTACGGCGTAACAAAGCCTCGTTTACAAAAATCACATGACTTTGGCATTTTGATACACGCTCCGAATCACTGGTTCACGAAGCAGTGTTTCGAAAGTGCCCACTGTATTTTGATCAAATAAATGCAGCCTTAATGATCATTAAAAAATAATATTTCAAAAACATTTAAAAAAATCTCACCGCCCCAAACTTTTGAGCAGTAGTTGCCTATAATAACAATCAGTGGCATCATTTGTTTGCAGACATCGCTTTAATATTCTCTAATGCAATTATATTAAAGTCCCCCTGTGGTGAAAATCCAACTTTTAATGTTGTTTATATATATCTATGTGATGTTTTTAATATGCTTTAAGACAAACCATGTGTAAATTCATAAGTTTTCCATAAAAAAGAGTCTCAAAAACACGTTTTGAAATCGCTGGTGTTTCTGACGTCACAAACTACCTTGTAACCAATCAGATCAACGTGTGATTGTCAACGAGTGGATCTCTGAGCTGGAGTGAGTGAGTGGAGGCGGGGCTCATTTGCATATTCATAGAGCCGCGTATAATAAACAAAGCAAGGGTGTACTGTAGAGTTACATTCAAGCTATTTTAAGGCATGAAGAAATTATTTTTTTAAGGGAAAAAAAGTTTAAATATGTCATTTTGGTGATCAAAAATTAGTTAAGGGTTAAAATTATTGACTACAGAGGGACTTTAAGGCACTTTTATGTGTTACTCACGGCCGCATTAACAATAGGGCTAGGCGGGGCTAAAGCCCCGGGGCCCGAGCAAGGAGGGGGCCCGTGATTGGCTGTGGTGCAGATTGACTACTACTAGCAATCTGATTTCCAAAGCCTTACCACGCCCCCCACAAATTGGTCCTGTTATTTAGTGGGGCTTTGCCGTATATTCCATGCATTATCATGGAATCATTATCATTAATATTATAGTGACCGTTCGCAAAGACCCGCCTTTTTTAGTTACTGTGTGACAAGCCAGGCGGCTCTCAAGAGTCAAGCACATCATGTTCTCACGCAGTGAAAAATACATCGCGGGGCAAAGACTAACTTTACACTGAGTGACTACATACAAGAGAGGGCTCAGACTGTTGATATGAAACAAAGTCTCAACTTTCAAATATTGTCATTTAAGTAATTTAAACAATACCGTTTTTCACGTTCAAGTCCACCGACGTTAATCCACTGACAGCTTTGTTGTCGGACAAAATTGCGTATTCGGCGTTATGATTGGCCAGTTCGCCTGTCAATCAAACCCCCGTGGGCAGCAGGGCATGGTAAATTGAAACGTCACGTTTTAATTTGATCTACCAATCAAATATATTTATTCTATATTTAACGCGTGAACAATCGACCTGCTGCTGTACGTAGGCCTATCAGATGATGGCTGCCTGAGCCTGATTAAAATATAGCCTACGCATCAACCTATCAATCGCCTCCACTCTTCACTTCATTCTAGAATCTAGACTATTCTTAAGACATCATCGACCCCACCAATTTTCGGTAAGTTTGATTATTAACTTGATGGATATTGCTTTTTGTGTTTGATCAAACTCTATATTCGGCTAAAGGGCTGGCGTGGCGATAATATATCCGGTAGAAATATGTTAATTTTGCTGCGCCATCATGATGTAAGTTAATAATTTAAACGCGTTTTTAATTGTGGTTTAGATACAAACTATTTTAAACTGATCAGGCACAGTAAGCAGCGGGAGAGAATTCATTTAGTAAATGCTCGTTTTGAGACCATGGTGAACTTGAGACGGTTTTGCACAGCCGCAGCGCACTTGAGTTCCGACCCTGAGGTCTTAAAGTGACAGTAGCTGCTAATAAAGCTGCTGTCGCCATTTGTGTCAATAATGTTAATCAAACATAAGAAAGAAAGTAATTTACTGCTCTTGACTGAATCACTTTTGTAAAATAAATAAAAATGAGTGTTGAATTTATAGTGAAAACTATGTATTGTATATTTGATTACTTTTTACAATATAATATTCAGTGCTTTAAGTTTTTCAAGTAGGTCGATTTCTTATGTGCCTTTGTTCTATTGTTATCTGGGACTCTTGTCATCAGTAAGCTTGAGATTCTTTTCTTAAA
This sequence comes from Rhinichthys klamathensis goyatoka, assembly GCF_029890125.1. NCBI lineage: Eukaryota > Metazoa > Chordata > Actinopteri > Cypriniformes > Leuciscidae > Rhinichthys > Rhinichthys klamathensis. The sequence goes on along the minus strand of NW_026607004.1, from coordinate 889,471 downwards.
CTACTATTATTTATTGTGATATTGAAATTGGTCTCAAGAATTATGAAATTTTAGTGGCATTAAATTTTAAATAATAAAAATCATATTAAAATTAATATAACTTGACTGTGAAGTAGGCTATATCATAGATAGATAAAATGACTCGTATAATGATATAACATTTAGCTCATGTAGTTGGTGACCTAAAGTGGTGGTGGGGGGGCCCTGCAGTAACTCATAGCCCCGGGGCCCAGTGAGCTCTTAACGCGGCCCTGCTGTTACTGACTTGGCATAAGCCTTCTCCAGCAGAGCGCTCCAGAATTCCTCTCTGCTTGATGAATGTAGATAGATCAGCTGACCGTCACGTGTGGGCAAGCGGTCATCGACTCGCACCCGATTCCACTCACCATACTGCCAAAACTAGACAAACAGAGAGACGCCATTAGAGCCATCATAACCGCTTCATTCAGCGCAGTAGCACACGCCACTCACCTGAAAATAGAAGCAGCCGTTGTAGCCCTTCTGAAAACCCTGGCCTGAGGGAACGACACGATCCAGAAGGGAAGGGTAGAGAGAGAGAGACGCCACGGCAGACAAGAACCAACAATCACCTGAGAGAGAGAGTTAAAGCATATTAAACCACGTTAAAACAAGTTTTACCTCTAATTTGCTTATAAATGATTATTTGAATAGTAGCTATGTGGTAAAAAAAAAAGAAAAAAAGTACACTTTACTACACTAGTTCCCAACTGTTTTAGCTTTAGGACATGTGGACGTGCCGTGACAGCACCGAAATTGTTAATCATGCTAAAGTGAACAGAAATAATCATAAAAATCAAACATTTAAATTGATTATTAACAAAAATAACAACCATAATACAATAACACTATCAGCAGCCAATAAATCCCACTTTTTTTTCTTCTTTAGATTTTAACCATATCAAACTGATCAAAACTTTGTACACAATGTGATTTTTAGAAGTAAAAGCCCTTTGAGTATAATTGTAAAAATGTCCACCTTCAGCTTATGATGGTGGTTCAGGTTGTTTTTGCTGTGAAATCTTCACTGATTTTTATTTTTATTTAGTAAACGTATGACCTTTTATATTGTTAGTAATATTTCAAGATGGACACTAACTGGACTGAAGCAACTTTTGAAAACTATAAGCTTTTAAATATATTCTTACTAAGACATATTGTAGGCAGATATAGAGTGACGACTGAAATATATGTATTTTATGTCAGTAGTAGTTATACTGTTATGAAGATCTGATTGATTTACATTACAAACATCAGAATTTCATCTTACTTTCTGTCCATATAAATATCAGGATCTGCACCAAACTGCATATTTTGCTCAGTTTGGGCCTCTGATTCCAAGAACACAGGATGAGATTTTACTATCCTTTGTGCAAGCACTTCCAAGAGTTCATGAACAGTGAGCCTGATAAAATTTGGGGAGCGCATCGTGAAATTTGGGGAGCGCATCGTCAGTAGTGTACCTTTGGTTCCTAGGGTGTTTCGGCCTTTCACACTATACACCCTCCCCACAGGCGGCCAGCGACAGGGTGATCAATCCTACGCTTGCGTCCCATTCCCAATTAGTCATAGGAGTTGCCTTGTTGTTGATAGCCAACATCCCGTGGGACTATGCATAGCAGGGGCGTCCTCCTCCCTGAGTCAAGCATTGTTGACCGCATACCTCCTGGCCCTCTCACTTCGGGGCCCAGCTGGGGTCTTTCCTCTACATCCAGAGCCACTGACTGCTACCTTCTGCCGCCTCCGATACAGCTCTGATTGCAGAACGCTGGCTCTCCCAGGTCTTTAAGCAGTCTGGTCGTAGATGTTGCCACAAAACCTCTGCAGCCCACCTCCACTGGTCGGACTTCTGTGTTCCAACCATGATGCCGTGCTTCGGTAGCTAGATCGCCATAGCGCAGATGTTTTCGCTCATAAGCCTCACCTACTGAGTCCTCCCAGGGTACTGTGAGCTTAATAATGAAGACCTTCTTGAGTGAACTGGACCAGAGGACCATGTCAGGTCTTAGGGTGGTGGTTACGATCTCGGGAGGAAACACAAGTTGCCGACCAATGTCAGCTAGCATTTTCCAGTCGCGGGCCAAGCGCAGCTGGTCTCGCTCTGATGGTGTAGAGCTGCTCTTCGGTGGTTTTGCCCCTTCACGGACAAAAGTCGTCCGTAAGGGGTGTGATGCTGTTGGGGGTGGTAGGGAGTTGGTGGCAGCTCGCTTGTCCTCCAGGGCGGACGCAAGGTTTTTTAGGACTTGGTTGTGACGCCAAGTATAGCGTCCTTGGGTGAGGCTTGTTTTACACCCTGTGAGAATATGCCTGAGGTTGGCTGGCATGGAACAGAGGGCACAGTCCGGATCTTCACCATACCATTGGTGAAGATTAACTGGTGTTGGAAGGACGTCATACGTTGCTCTGATGGAAAAGCTCAACCGCCTCGCTTCCATGGCCCACAGATCCTTCCAGCTAATCTTCCTCTTCTCCACACTGTCCCATCTAGTCCACTGTCCCTGTTTGGCAAGAGAGACTGCCTTGGCCCACCTTGCAGCCTCCTCCTGATGGCGTACCTCCTGCACTACCATCTGCCGCCGCTCTGTTGCAGTAGCCTTACTCCAAACAGCATGGCTAGTTAACCCAAGGCCTCCTCTCCCTTGCTGAACATGACCCACAATATCAGCATGTCTGAGGGCTGCAGTTGCCTTCTGGACTGCTTTTCCTGGCCTCCATTTACGCCCGGTTGCCAAGGTCGGTGCGTTGTTACTCACCACTGGGTCTCGAGATTCATTCAGTGTCATCTGGAGCCTGGTTTTTGCACACTTGAATTCCTCTGTTAGACTGGTGAGGGGCAGCTTGAGGACACCATCTCCATAGAGGCCTATGGAGGTAAGGCATCGTGGAACTCCGAGCCACTTTTTTAAGTAGCCTGTGACTCCTCTTTCCATCTTCTCAACTATTGTGATTGGGACCTCATACACTACTAGGGGCCACAACACCCGGGGTAGGAGACCAAACTGCAGACACCAGGCCTTTAACCTTCCAGGTAGCTGGGTGTTGTCGATGGACTGTAGGCTACTACTGATGTCTTTGCACAGCTGTTGCACCTGGTCTTTGTCCTTCAGGTTTGCATCATACCACCTTCCAAGGCTTTTTACTGGCTGCTCAGACACTGTTGGGATTTGGTCATCTCCGATGAAGAATTTCAGGTCAGACAGTACTCCCTTCACAATCGAGATGCTGCGTGATTTAGATGGTTTAATCTTCATACAGGCCCAGCTGATGTTCTCCTCGAGTTTTCTGAGCAGTCTCCTGGTGCATGGAACAGTGGTGGTCAATGTTGTAATGTCATCCATGTAGGCTCTAAGTGGAGGGAGACGGAAGCCAGAGTCGACACGCTGTCCACCAGCAACCCATTTTGAGGATCTGATGATAACCTCCATTGCTATTATAAATGCTAACGGAGAAATTGTACATCCCGCCATTATACCTACATTCAGGCATTGCCATGAGGTGGTGAACCCTGAGGTGGTGAAACAGAACTGCAGATCCTGGAAGTACGCCTTCACTAGGGTTGTGATTGTGACCGGTATGTGGAAAAATCTGAAGGCAGACCACAGGAGTTCATGGGGCACAGAACCAAATGCATTGGCGAGGTCGAGGAAAACTACATGGAGGTCCCTTTTCTCCACTTTGGCCATTTGGATCTGGTGCCAGATCATGCTGGAATGTTCCAAGCAGCCAGAGAACCCTGATATTCCTGCCTTCTGTACAGATGTATCGACGTACGCATTCCTTTGCAGGAACACGGCCATCCTCTGGGCAATGACCCTAAAGAAGATTTTACCCTCGGCATTCAGTAAGGAAATTGGGCGGAATTGGCTGATGTTCACTGCATTCTTCTCCTTAGGGATCAGGACCCCGCCTGCCCTACGCCACACTTTGGGTATTATCTTCTTCTGTCATGCCGTTCTCATAAGCCTCCAGAGGAACCTCAGGACATCTGGTGCGTTCTTATACACTTTGTACGGGACTCCATTTGGCCCCGGGGCTGATGCTGATCTTGCCCGTCGAACTATGTTTTCCACCTCTTTCCATGTCGGAGGGCTGGTCTCAATATGATGTTCCGGGGGTTCAATGGGTGGGATATCTGATGGGATAGCCAGATGTTCATGTCGCTTTGAGTCAAAGTTTGTTATTCTCAGGTGCTCCTCTAGGTCTTTCTTTGTTGTTTTTAGAGCTCCACTTTTTTTCCTTCGTGAAGAGACTTTTAAGGAACTTGAAGGGATCTTTATAGAATCGAGTTCTAGTTTGCTCTTTCTTCCTTCTGCGTTTCCGTAGGTTCTCTGCTCTACGGAGGGATGCCAACCGGGTTTTAATGTCAGCCTGAAGTGCCTCTATGCCCGCCTTTTCCACCTCCGAGCCCTTCTTCCACTGTTTCTTAAGCTGTCTCCTTTCTTGAACGAGGCGCTTAAGTTCTTGTTGCCTCCTGGGAACTGGTGGGGTTGGAACCTTTCTCCCGCCTTTTGCCTCTTGCACTCCAAAACGTTCTACCCCGTACTCATAAATGATGTCCCCCATCCCTTCCAACTTCTTCTCCACTGTGCCTCGAAGTTTTCCGAGGATCAAGGTAAGGTCAGTATTCACTGTATCCCACAACTTCTTGTCACTGGCGCCAGGCCACTTCACATACGATCTGTGCCCTGGCAGTCTCCTCTCGACTGCAGGTCTGGGAGGCTGGGTGAGATCCACACCTGTTGTTGGTTCCACCTCAGTTGTTACTTCGGTGCTTGAGTTTACATCCTCCATGACAGTGGTACTGATGCACTGCAAGCTATGGTTTGCGTCCAGTTGCTGTGCTTCATTCGACTGATTTGATCGCTTTTGCAGAAAGTGATCAATGCGAGGCCTCTGTCTCTCTATACCCAAACACCCCTTCTTCCCCTGGTGGATCCTCAACCCATGATGTGATGTAACTTTCCTCCAACCACAGACACATACCTGCATCTGTTTGTGGCCCGCCGTTACAGCGGAACTTGTGACAGTTGCTGTGGTGTTCTCTTGTGCTGTGCTCTTATTACTCGTAGTCGTTTCCAGTCCTGTCGTTATCATGTTGTCAGTCAATGAGTCATCTTCCGCCCCCGCTCTCGCAGACTCTAGGGGTATTCTCGTATTTTGCCTTTCTGTAGCTAAAGCGGGTGTTTCCAACATACTGCGAAGCATGGGAAACTACAGAAATGGGAAGCTAACCCGTGACTGTCCCAGTGGGGTCTATTCCCTCCTGTCAGCCGTCTCTCCGTGCTGCCACAAGGACTTTCCCCTGTTGTCAGCTGATCTTTCTCAGTAGTCACTGGACAAGTCCAGATATTCAGATTCCAAGAACACAGGATGAGATTTTACTATCCTTTGTGCAAGCACTTCCAAGAGTTCATGAACAGTGAGCCTGATAAAATTTGGGGAGCGCATCGTGAAATTTGGGGAGCGCATCGTCAGTAGTGTACCTTTTATAAATAAAATAAAATTGGTTTTGAATAAAAAAATTTTTTTCCTCCCTCAGTTTGATCTCCATATTCTCACTATATCATATGTGCCATAAAAGCCTGATGGATCAAATATGAGACACTCACCAAAAACACACGCATTTTTTAAATATATTTTATTTTATCAAAAGTTTCAATAAACTGTTTCATTTCAAACTTTTTCTTTTTTTACGATTATTTCATATGTCCGACTTTAGAGTGGTATTTTCTTTTATCCTCTGTAATTTTATTCATGTTTTTGAGGATGAGGGTGTCATGCAACATGCCCATGTTGGCATTTGTCTAATTTGACGAGCTTCTACCAAGTCACCGAACGATTCGCACCAACTGAAGAGTTTGATTGGATGCATGACTTTTGACCTTAAAGGGATATTTCACCCAAAAAGGAAATTTTGTCAATCATTTACTCACTTCTTGTTCCAAACCTGTGCAAATTTCTTTGTTCTGTTGAGCACAAAAGATGATATTTTAAAGAATGTTGTTAACCAGACAGTTGAGTTGATGGACTCCATTGACTTCCATAGTATGAATTCCGTCAACCGTGTTACCAACATTCTCTAAAATATCTTATTTTTTGTTCAACAGAACAAAGAAACGACAAGTCTCAAAAACACGGTTTGAAATCGCTGGTGTTTCTGGCGTCCCAAACTACCTTGTAACCAATCAGATCAACGTGTGATCGTCAGCGAGTGGAACTCTGAGCTGGAGTGAGTGAGTGGAGGCGGGGCTCATTTGCATATTCATAGAACCGCGTATACTAAATGAGGCAAGGGTGTAGAGTTACATTCAAGCTATTTTAAGGCATAAAGTAATTTTTTCCCAAGGAAAAAACATTTAAATATGTCATTTTGGTGATCAAAGGTGAGTTTTTAGGGATAAAATGATTGACTACAGGGGGACTTTAGCAACAAAAGATTTGGAAGTGTTGCACTGTATTATTTAGCTTTCTGTGATCCTCAGAAAAGACCTGCGACCCACCAGGTGATAAGATCACAGCTATTTGCTAAACACTAAAGCTTTTTGGTGCCACAACATGTTGCTTACACGAGAGCCTGCAAAAACCTGCAGCACATGTGTTATTCTCAATGCAAATTCTTATCGTTTAAATGGTTGAGGATTAAGATCTCACTCAGAACTCCCTGGCAGACGTCCATGCGTGTGGCTCCATCCACTATAAACTGGGGAAACGGACACATCTCCTGGAAAAGAGAGGAGAAAACACAAAGGATCATTTTAGGATCAAAGGATATTTAGGAAAAAGAATGACTGCACAGAGTTTATAAATATATTTTGGAATGACATGAGTTAATCAATCAACAAACGCCAGGTGATAGGTGCGTAGAAAAAGAAGACCAAATAGGTAGGTCGACAAATCTGCAATTAAGGAACTCCCGCACACTATCAGTACTTGCAAGTAATATAAAAATGTTTTATTAGCAACGTTTCGGTCTCACGACCTTAATCATGCCTGACAGAATTATGTAATTTTAAAACAATATATAAACTGTGCAGCTGTGAACAATTACAAAACATGAGAACCAATGAGCACTAAAGTTAAAATCAACTTAAATATGAGTTTGTTCCTCACATAAAGCTATGTATCATATGACTTCAGAACACTTCGAATATAATGCATGAGTCAAACTGATTACTTTTATGATATTTTATGGTGCGGTGGGGTGTGTGTGTGTGGGGGGGGGGGGAGTACTTTCATTAATGGGTGATGTTTGGAATGACTTAAACAAAACAGTTCCAAGTTTTACAATTTATGTCATTTTTAAATATTTTTTAGAATTTATTTTCTTAACACTTACAATAAGTTTCCATCTGTTTGCATTACTGAATATGAACTGACAATGAAAATACTTCTAAATAATTTATTATTAATGTTATGTTAATTTCAACATACATATACATTATCAAAATCAAAAGTTGTATCTGTTAGTATTATTTAATGAACCTGAGCGAACATTAAAGGAGCTGTATGTAAGAAATTTATTTCAATTAATCATAAAATGGCCCTGAAATGTCACTACACATTAAAAAATCATGTACATTTCAAATACTTATATCACTGACAACAGTAGTCTGGCCAGGATATTGTCATTTAAAAAGTGAAGTTGCAGCCCTCAACTGATGTTGATGTTGTCATGTTGTGTTTTGGTCTGATGCTCCTCCCTCCATCTATCTACCAATCACGAAGTCAGTAGTGTTGCGGCATCCGGGTTGCCAGCTCTGCTCTAGTTACCACTTCTGCAGCTCGTCACGTTCCTGCTGGATCCTGCAGCCGATCTGGCAACCTCGAGTCAGGGAGGAGGGGGAGGGGATACACCACTCTACAGTAATTTGAAAGTGATTGCAGTACTAGTTTTGGCCACAATCTTACATACAGCTCCTTTAACTAACAATGAACTGTATTTTTATTAACGAACGTCAACAAATGTGTTGTATTGTAACTTAATGTTAGTATATGCATTAACTAATGGGACTTCATTGTGAAGTGTAAAGGACCCAGAAGCCACTGATCTGAAGAACCTACACAAGAGAAAGGATCTTTATGGGAAGAAAGTTATTTGCTGAACTGAAGGAAAACTGAAGAGCAGCAATAGAAATATTACAGTTGAGGAACATCATTTTTAAACATTCAATTTCTAAACTGTATCTTCCTTTGGGCAGATTGTGTGTGTGCGTGTGCGTGTGCGTGTGCGTGTGCGTGTGTGTGTGTGTGTGTGTGTGTGTGTGTGTGTGTGTGTGTGTGTGTGGCAGCTGCTCACCAGACACAAGCCTGGACAGATCTTCACTCAAACACACTCAAGTCCCTGATATTTCAATGAAACACCCCCTTACTTTCACACAACTTGCTTTTATATGCAGCAGTTTGACGTAAAAACATTAAAGATAGAATAAACCTCTTTATTTCCCCACATGGGCACAAAAAGGAATCACACAGCTTCACCACTTATTTGAGAACCACTATTTTATGTCATTTAACACACTCATACAGAAATATGGGGTTGGGAGGGAACAATTTCTTAAATATCAACAACTTAGACTCCTAATTAAAAATAAAACCACACTTACAAACAATACATTACAACCTTCTCAGCTCATAGAAGAACTTTTGAAAATTAATAACTTAAAAAAATTAACCTCCCAACTATATACAATGATTTCGAACCAAAACACAACAATAACACTCCCAACAACCAAATGGGAAACCGACCTGGCCATCTCTCCCAACCCTGAGTACTGGGAACAAATTTGTAGGAACACTTTTCTTATGACCAATAACACAAACCTGCAACTTATACAATATAAAGTCATTCACAGAACTCATATTACCCAAAGTAAAATGTTCAAAATGGGCCTACACAACACTCATATCTGTTCACAATGTACTTTAGGTAGTACAGATGACTATTTGCACGCCATGTGGCATTGCAAACCAGTCTATTCTTTTTGGATTACAGTTACTGAGACGCTCACCACCATTATGAGCCACAGAATCCCATTATCCCCAATACTTTGTCTCATAGGCGACCTTTCCGAAATCCATATCTCACAAAAATATAGGAATCCGTTGCTCATCTCTTTAGCTGTCGCCAAGAAAGTAGTTCTCCAAAACTGGAAATCAAAGAAATCCTGCCCAGAGGCGGACAGAGTACACAGCTTTGTTACTTGAGTAAAAGTACAGATACCCCTTGCTAAATTTTACTCAAGTACAAGTAAAAGTACTACATTCAGATGTCTACTTAAGTAAAAGTACTAAAGTACTTGTTTTTAAAAGTACTTGAGTATCAAGAGTACAAGAGTAGATTTTCTAAATATTGCATTACTAATCTACTGCCACAGTGCTTACATTTATGCACAGAAACGTCCTACATGGAGTTATGAAAAATGTTAATGTTAATACCTTGGAGAATGTAAAAGGAATTGAAAGTAAAATCAAGTCATTTTCATCTTTTTACCATGTTGCTTTATTTAATTAAATTAAATTTTTGGGGGGTCCCATCTTTAAATGCGGGGACAACACACACACACACACACACACCACATGTAAGGGTGGCGCTGCCAATAAAGCACCTAAAAGCTGTCACAAAGAACCGGCAAAAGGAATGATTATGAATATGTAAAATATAGCAAGGAGATATTTTAATTGTTTATTAATAAACACTTGTTAATAAACAAGTGTTTTCTTTGTCAGTGTCGGCTAGATAAAGTTGACGATGCTGACTCGCGATCTTCAGTAGTGAACGCGCCAGAGAGAAATGCACATTTCATACGGATTACATAAGCAGAGAGCAGTCTGTAGTCTGTTTTCTTTCGTTTTGAATTTTTCTGTTTAAAAGTAGACATGTCTGTGAGAGGCAAGTAGGCTACCTTATACACTGTGTTTCGGTTCATTTATGAGACGAGATCCAGTTCACGTGCCGGCGCCTCCGTTTCTTATCTATCGTCTGCTATTTACTTCTTATTTATTAAACCCAGGCAATTGGTTGATGAAACATTGATTCAAATTAAGATACAATTAATGCAAAACGAAGTTCAGGTTAAAGAAAGGTTTTGTGTTTTCTGTTTGATGTCTCTGTGAAAGTTTTAAAGCATTTTTTATGCCGCTTTCAGAGCGCTCACGTCCGTAACGGAGAACACGTCCATAACATTGTTTTTTCCTCATAAATGCAAACCCGAAAAATAAAATAAAACAAAATGAATATTTTATGTACTGTGGAGACTGAGTGCCAACCCTTCTTCATTCGCTGGGTATTAGCCTACTTTGGTTTGCGCAGTGTAATTCACATAATCAGTAAAAATATATTTTGCCTCCTAAAGTTTTTTTTTAAAGAAATCCGAAATCCCTCGTGGCTACTAGGGCTGCAACGATTAGTCGACGTTGTCGACAACGTCGACAATAAAAATTTGTCGACAAATATCTTTGTTGTCGAGTAGTCGTTTGATCTCACGTGACCTAATGTAAGGGCCTGCAATCCCGCGATTTGACCGCTACGGCGCTGTAGCGCTAGAGTGTAGTGCAGCCCTTACAAATGCTATTGCGGTAGAAGAAAATACAGCGCGAATTATGACAGTGCAAACGAATCCGAACTAGCAAGGTTTAGGTTTGGGAAAGTTTCACAAAACTTCAAATCAAGAATGCTGTCGTGTGCAATTTTCATGGGAGCACAACATGCATGTTGGAGTGCAAGAGGAAACATCCCGGCAAAAGAGGAGCCGGTGAGAAGTGAGTGTTCTCCGGCTGGAGCTTAACGTTACTAACCAGCGGTAAATCTCTCTTTATTAGAGAATGCAATACTACTAATAATAGTAATAATATTATCAATAGTAATATAATTACAGTAATGTGATGACTTATTTTGTATAGAATAAAGCTTGATCCAGCTTAGGAGTCAGGGCTGTTTTTATTATTGTAACACTATTAGTATATTAGGTATTATTATAGTCTTATCACTTGCCTGTATTTTGTTCAATAATCATGAAGACTTACAAAACGAGATGTTATAGGCCTATCCTTCCTATGATATAGGAAGAATATCATGGCAGTTACTTTTTCATACTATAAATTAAAAGGTGAATGAGAACGTCTCTGTCAGCTCAATTGTCATGTAAAAAAAGATTGTAATTTTATAATTATAATAATTGTTTGCAGATTAATATTTTACCATTCTTTGTGTCCTGAAGTAAATGTCCCTTTTTCTGTTTCAGTTCTAAGAAAAGCAGTGGGCCTATTAAACAATGCTTAGAGAGCATTTGTGTGTGATTTGAGTTGGACCGAAATCTGAAAACTTAAAGAGAATGACCTGTTTAGTTGGCTCAAAGTTCATTAAAACAACTATTTCAAAAGCTGAAGTGATTTTCTTTTTTTATATTATAGTTAGAATATGTATAACTCAATGTTTTAAATAATTGGAAAAGCTGAATAATCGTTCCAAACTTACTGATTAGTCTGCGAAAATAATCGATGATTAGTCGATTAATCGTTCCAATAATCGTTAGATTAATCGATTATCAAAATAATCGTTTGTTGCAGCCCTAGTGGCTACGCCACTGCCACATTTGGACCTGACTGTGTTAAACACACCACATACTCAAGAACATCAAACCAAATGCTTGGCTTACATTAATGTGTAATATAAAATCTGACCATAGAGTTGACTTTGGCGGAAAGCTGAAAGTGATTGCTGATAGGCTGTCCCAATCAGTGGCGCCTGCACAATCCAATCACGTTTGAGAGGGAAACAACAAATTGAGGGTGTCCGAGATTTTTCTTGTTCTTTTTTTTTTTTACTCGGGTACTCACGGTTATGGATAGAAATGTATTGGAGTAAAGAGTACAATATTTGCCTCTCAAATGTACTTGAGTAAAGTCATGAGTACTCCCCAAAAATGATACTCGAGTAAAGTACAGATCCCTCAAAATTGTACTCAAGTACTGTACTCAAGTAAATGTACTCCGTTACTGTCCGGCTCTGATCCTGCCACATCAATCACTGGATAAATTTAATATCAGAATATATTTCAATTGAGAAATACAATGCGTACAGAATAAAGCAAATATCAGCCTATGAAGATATATGGTCCCCTTTTCTTACATTTTTGACATCTTGACATCTCTCAATATCGCACAAACATAACTATAAGCCGTGTATATAACCAGACACATACCTCACCCCTTCTGTTACTGCAGCTATCACTTCATACATACATATATGCATCTACACTCATGCATAACATGTTTTCAAACCCCCTTTCCCTCAAACACCTTAACCATGATCAACTAATATAGCCTACATTTCAGATCAACAGAAAGGGGGGGAGGCGGAGAGGGGAGGGAGAGGAGAGGAGAAGGGGAGGGAGGGGAGGGAGAGGAGGAAGAGGGAGGGAGGGAGGGGAGAAGGGGAAGGAAGAGGGGGAAGAAAAGAGGAGAGAAAAGGGAAGGAATAATAAGAATAAGAATAAGAATAATTTGCATCAAGATGTGTTCTCTGTTGTTGTTTGTCTGTCACTTGTCCTATGTTACGTGTTACACCTTGAACATGGTGCTATAACCCCCCCTTCACTTATGTACCCAGGCTCACACTGAACGGGGTGAATAGTTATGCTATTCACAGTTACTGTGATAGTAATAGCAATAGTAATAGTTACTTGAATAGTTACTGTATACACATTTATTGTCTGTATTGTAATATATTGTGTATATATGCTCTTTTTCTGTTTTATTAAAAATAAAGTTGTCCTCCAAAGAGGGGGGGTGGTGGCGGGCGAAAAAAAAAAAAAAAAAAAAACATTAAAGATTTTAAATCCTTCTAAAAACTATTAGTATCTCTCCTTTGATTAGGAGACTTGGCTCCAGAGGGACTGATTGTAAAGTGTCTGCTAAATGACTACTTTACTTTGCTTCCCCAAATCCAAATGTGCCCTTTAGCTCAAACCCTGATCAAACTCACATGTAATTGTCATGTTACTTGAGGCCTTCCAGCATCTATACATCCTACAAACCTTACAAGAGACCCAACAATACAAATGCCAAATGCCATTAGATGTTTCTGCATCAGAATAATGTTGCATAAAGTTATGCACGGTCTGAGAAATAAATAATAGACACAGATGTCACATAATGTCTGAATGTCTGCTATCTTTAAAATAATGGCACTTGCTTAGTTTGTTTTTAATGCAATGCAATCCCATTCAGACATAGTGTGACTTAAGTAACCAAATACTTTTTTTATTTCTTAGTGCACACTGAAAAAGTTTCAATGGGGTTCTATAGATCCCAAGGGTTCAATTTAAAAGAACCCTTTATGCCAAAAAGGTTCTTTATAAGGAGAAATGTCTTAAATTATTGAACCATGTTTAAAAGGTTATTTCAATCTTTTCTTGTGGTACACTCAGAAAGAAAGGTACAAAAGCTGTCACGGTGGCGGAACCTTTTCAAAAGGTACACTTTTTTGCCTAAAGGGTATTGGTAGCCTAGGAACAAAAGTGTACCTTTTAAAAAATGTACTGCCCCAGTGACAGCTTTTGTACCTTTTTTTTCTGAGAGTGTAAAGTATATGTTTATACTTATACTTTGAGCTGCTTAATTAAAAACGTTTAAAAAAATAAGTTCATTTAAAGTAAATCCATAAAATAATGTCATGACAGGAATCCCTAAAAGGTTATATATATTATTATATATTTTCTGCTGAGAGTGATAACTTTACAACAAAGCAGTGCGTCCAAATACTAGCCTACGTATGTATAGCCTATAACATTGCTTACACCAGCAGACAGCAGATATCAGAGAAGAGTTCAGGATGCTTGTAAGCATGTTTGGCCTATATGTAGATTATATGTCAACACTCATCTTTACAGTGGCTCTCAGGAGGAGGTGTGTGCTGGAACTTCGCCTCACCTTTGGTCGTTTCCAAACCACATCGGTCTGAATCGGCATGTTCTGCACCGGGAACCGCGCGTCCATGTACAGGCCGTCCTGCAGAGGAATCCCGGAGCTGGGAGACCACAGAAGAGTCGGGCTGCCCAAACTATCCCAGGCGTTCGAGTCGGACGAGTCCGTGCTCGACTGTTTCTTTGTTATGGACATACTGGACTGCGTCAAAAACTCTTGCCTCGGGGATCCGCTCATGATCGCGCGCGACTTTTAAACCTCCTCGATCTAATGCTAATGTGTTAGGAAGCGAGTGTGTGCCTGAATGCAGAAATACGCAATTCGAGTTATCCCTAATGTCAACAATGTCAGCGAGTCGTCGGTGTGTGGTAAAGTGCGTTTATAAAGCAGGTCTTCCTCACTTCACCTTTAACCAGCTCCTCCCTCACCTGAAGAGCTGCTCGCGCGCACCCATAACAAATACACACGAACTGTCACGAGAGAAAACATCTGTCATGATCAATGACAAGTGACAACCACAGTGGAAAATGAACCATACATAGCAAAAAGCGTATAACAATTATGAGGCACAAACCACTATCTCAGAACCTTGGCTAATGTTCTAGGTTCTTTAAAAGTTATGAATAAACGTTAGTAACGTTAATAGAACGTTCGTTCGAAGTCATGGCCTTTAATAATGTTCTCAAAACTCTAAAACCAATACATTCTTTCATGGAACGTTTTTTTTTATAGATAGGTTTATAGTTGGATGGTCGTCTAATTATTTTTTAAATGTTAGCCTACTATTTCAGAGAACATTCAAAAGTATAACGTTCCCATAATGTTTGAAGAATAATCAAATGGAATGTTCAGGAAAAATAAAACGTTTTAAAACATTTTTGAAGAACTGGACGATTGAACGTTCGGGGAACATTCCATTCAGAAATAAAGTTTTAACTTAATGGGAACGTTAGTAAAAGTCTTTTAGAACATAATTTTTGTTGGCTGGGAAAGCGTTGATATACACACACATTTTAGTTACTGAGATGCAGAAAGCAGAAAACAGAAAGGGGAAAACAACTAAATGAGCTAAACAATATTGTCTTTGGAAGAAAATATAGTATTTTGAATAACAGTAATATAATCACACATTTTTATGGCTGGTTAGAATTTATGGACAGTAAATTTTATAATTTCAGCCACTATTGGCATGCAGGTGTGGCAAAAAGTTCATTTTGGACCCTTCATCCGTACAGCCCTTCCTTCAACAAACACTGCTGTATCCTACAGCCCTTCCTTCAACACTGCTGTAAAAAGGACTCAAATCTGTAAAAGGTTTAGATCTGTACTGTATAGACTGATGTAAAGAACTTGATGAGTCAGTAGACCAGAGAATAGAGACGAAGGATGAGTCTCACAAAGCCTGTCGACAAACAAGAAGACACGTCCAGATCATATTTCACCCCATTCAGAAACACTAGTTCAAACATTTGGTGGCAGTAAGATTTTCAAAATGTAAAAAAAACAAGAAGATCTACTGCTCACCAAGGCTGCATTTATTTAATCAGAAATACAGTAAAACAGTGAAATATTATCTATTTGAATATATGTTAAAATGTCATTTATTCATGGGATGCAGAGCTGAATTTTCAGCATCATTACTCCAGTCTTCAGCGTCACATGATCCTTCAGAAATCAGTCTATGATTTGTTGCTCAAGAAACATTTATGATTATCAGCAATGTTGAAAAGTTGGAATTTTTGTGGAAACCATGATATTTTTTTTTCTGAATTCTGAATGTTCAAAAGAACAGCGTTTATGTGAAATAGAAATCTTTTGTAACATTATGTATTTCCTGTCATAACAACTGGCATAAAGCAAATGAATACAGAATTGTAATAGTACAAAATAGTGCACAAATATAATTTCTTATTTAACTTGATTATGATGCATCTGACCAGAACATTTAATGCTAAATAATTAGCATTTTTTGACAGGTGAATTTAGATTTAATTTTCGATGCAGTAAGTATTAAAAACAGACTATGCTGTGGTTTAATTAAAACAGCCATCAATCATCTGCTGTCATCAGGAAACATTTACAATAGGCTACCTTTATTCATAGTAGACGTTTTAATCCAAAATGAATTGCAAATGAGGAATTCACCCTGAAGCAACAGTAACATGAGAAGCATTTCCTCAAAGTTTCTAAGAAGTAGACATGTGACGGTGAAACAGTAGAACAGGGTTTAGTGTATATTTCATTATGCAAAGGAGGAAGTTTTTTTGTGCATGGAGACGTGAAGTATTTATGTTTTTTTAAATGTGTTTTTCCCTTATAAGTCTTATGTGATGTATTGACGTTGTTTGATGGTGGTGACTGTAAAATATCTGAGCAATCACCCCAGAAAGTAGGCTATTATTATTATCATGATAGTGTGATGAATGTGCTTGTGGAAGAGTTGATGCTTCTTGAAGATTAAGAGAGAGAGAGAGCTGGAAATATCATTCCTCCACCGACATGAATGTGAAATCTGTCATTGAAATGCATGAACATAACCCCGAGGTACCACAGTTAACTGATAAAATACGAATGAAAATAACTAATATCTTTTAGATCTATGAAAACGAATCGGTTACCTAACGTAACCTCGGTTCTCTTTAGAAGAGGGAACGAGTATTGCGTAAGCTAGCTTACGCTGCGGGAAAGATTCATCTTTGCTGAGAGTTTGAAGCCAAAAAATTATTTCATAATTTGTATCCATTGACAACGCAGTTCCTCTGCGGCAGACCTAGAGCAGGCTAGCTAGCAGCTCATTGGTTCGCTCAGAGAGAACTGCTTAAGCCTATGGGAGAGCGGGGCTGAACCCGCTGCCAATGAGAAGCGCCCGCGCGCTCATTGCATCATGGCCCGCCAGAATGGGCGTGGCTATGGTGTATATAACAGTCTCTCCCAGGCTTATATGTTGATTTATTTCAGCGTGAAGCGAAACGCTAGTAGCGCAAGCACGGCCGGGAACGCAATACTCGTTCCCTCTTCTAGAGAGAACCGAGGTTACGTTAGGTAACCGATTCGTTCTCTTACGAGAGGTTCTCTCGTATTGCGTAAGCTAGCTTACGCTGCGGGAACACCTGGTCAACGCCGTGCGCGCTATGAATCCACTCATGAATCCCAGGGTGATACCGGGGGATTTTTAACGTGGAGTGAATGTAATATGAGGCCGGCAGAGCGGGCACATGAAGTATATACATAAGCATCTAAGGAGAGCACAAGGGGCGAACCGGTTGTGTGAGGGACTCCCAGTAATGCAGCTTCTTAGGGAGCTGGTCGTTAGACAGCTAGTAATTTTGCCTGCAAGGCGGGAACTTCCAAGTTGTAAAATCTGACAAAAGTGGATGGGGAGGCCCATCCCGCGGCCACACAAATGTCATGAATGGAAATTCCACAGGACCATGCCCACGATGAGGCCATGCCTCTAGTGGAGTGCGCCCTGATGCCCAGAGGGCAGGGCAGGCATTTAGATGCGTAAGCAGAGGCGATAGCGTCTACTATCCATCTAGACAGTGTCTGTTTAGAGGCGGCCAGACCTTTGGTGCGCCCCCCAAACGACACGAAAAGCTGCTCAGCGCGTCTGAACGCGGCAGCGCGCGTAGTGTACAATCTCAGAGCCCGCACCGGGCAGAGGAGATTGGCGTCGCGCTCACTATCGGATGAAGGCAGAGCCGATAGGGAAATAATCTGAGCCCTGAACGGGGTACCAATCGCCTTCGGGACATAGCCATGCCTAGGTTTGAGAATGACAACAGAATCATTCGGTCCAAACTCAAGACACGCGGCGCTGGATGAGAGCGCGTGAAGATCCCCCACGCGTTTTACTGAGGACAGAGCCGTCAGAAAAACGGTTTTGATCGAGAGGTATTTTAGGTCCACAGACTCGAGCGGTTCGAACGGGGGTGCTTTCATAGCTTCGAGAACTATAGAAAGATCCCAGATAGGAACCGAAGGGGGGCGCGGAGGGTTCATCCTCTTAGCTCCCCTGAGGAAGCGGATGACTAACTCGTCTTTGCCCAGGGACTGAGCGCGTCGGGGTTCAGAGAACGCCGCGACGGCTGCCACGTAAACCTTGAGAGTGGAGGGGGACCTGCCCTTGTCCAGCATCTCTTGAAGGAAAACAAGCAAAGACGGCACCTCGCATGACCGTGGGTCCAGATGTTTGTCGGTGCACCATTTTGAGAACACAGACCATTTAGACGCATAGAGCCTTCTCGTGGAAGGTGCTCTAGCCTGTATGATAGTGTTTCTTACTCCCTCTGGCAAATCGACGAATAGTCGTTGATCACCCATGCATGTAGCGCCCAGCGCCGTGGATGGGGGTGCCAGATCGTGCCGCGAGCTTGAGAGAGGAGATCTGCTCTGACTGGGATGGGCCACGGGGCTGTCTGTGACAGCTGAGTGAGCTCCGGAACCCAATTCTGACTCTCCCAACGCGGGGCTATGAGGAGCACCGAGTGGCGTGTGTCCCTGATCCTCTGAATTACCTGTGGTAGCAGAGTGATCGGAGGGAATGCATAGAGCGGGCGGCGAGGCCATTCCTGGGCTAGCGCGTCCTCGCTCCTTGAAAAAAATGTTGGGCAGTGAGCGTTCTCTTCTGACGCGAAGAGGTCCACTTCTGCTCTGCCGAATCGCCGCCACAGTATTTGGACCGTTTGTGTGTTCAGGGACCATTCTCCTGAGGAGATGAGGTTCCTGGACAGTATGTCTGGACCGTCGTTCAGATGGCCCGGCACTTGCGTCGCTCTGAGCGAGAGCAGGCGGCTCTGAGACCAAACTAAAATGCGGTGTGTCAGTAGGAAGAGATTCCTGGATCTGACACCGCCCTGACGGTTGAGATAGGAGACCACAGCCATGTTGTACGAACGGATCAGGACGTGGTGTCCCCGAATGAGCGGGAGGAAGCGCGAGAGCGCGTTCTCGACCGCAAGCATTTCCAGACAGTTTATGTGTAAGGGGCTTTCCTGTGTCGACCAATGGCCGAAGGCCGGTGAGCCCTCGCAGACTGCACCCCAACCCGTGTTGGATGCATCTGTCGAGATGACTTTTCGGCGGGAAAAGGTCCCCATCGTGACGCCCTGCCGAAACCATTCTGCTACTGTCCATGGCTGCAGCGCCGTGAGACATGTCTGCGTAACTCTGATCAGCTGGCGGCCTGTGTTCCACGCGCGGTGGGGTACACGGCTGTTTAACCAAAGCTGAAGCGGGCGCATGTGCAGAAGGCCCAGCTGAAGCACAGCGGAGGCTGAGGCCATGTAACCCAGCATCCTCTGAAAAGTTTTCAGAGGTGTGCGGGTGCCCATCTGAAACGAGGCGGCAAGTCGCTGAACACTGCGCCCGCGCTGTGTGGACAGGCGAGCCGTCATCGTGACCGAGTTCAAATCTATTCCTAGAAAGGAAATCGATTGACTGGGTTGAAGGGAGCTCTTTGTCCAGTTGACAGAGAGGCCCAGCGTTTTCAGATGGTCGAGGAGAACTGCGCGGTGCGACATAAGCTCCGTCTGTGATTGGGCCAAAATCAGCCAGTCGTCCAGATAATTCAATATGCGCAGCCCCTGGCTCCGCAGGGGGCGAGCGCCGTATCCATGCACTTCGTGAATGTACGGGGCGCCAGGGATAAGCCGAACGGGAGAACGGCGTATTGATAAACATGACCCTCGAAGGCGAAACGTAAGAATGGCCTGTGACGGGGATTTATCTGGATCTGAAAATAGGCGTCTTTCAGGTCTAGAGAGACGAACCAGTCCCCCTGGCGCACCTGCGCGAGGAGTTTCCTGGTAGTGAGCATCTTGAACGGTCTCTTCATGAGCACTTTGTTCAAAAACCTGAGATCTAAAATCGGTCTGAGGCCGCCGTCTTTCTTGGGAACCAGAAAATAACGGCCGTAAAACCCCGACTCGGTCATAGATGGTGGGACTCTCTCTATGGCGCCCTTTTGCAACAGCGTCGCAATTTCTGAGCGGAGCGTGCCGGCGGCCAGCGGGCTGACAGTAGATTCGAGCCGAGCGCGCGCACGAGGCGGGCGGCGGCGAAACTGTAGCAGATAGCCGTTCTTTATAATGCTTAGCACCCACGGGGAAATGCCTGGAATGGCTTCCCACGCTTTGGAGCATGCGGCTAGTGGCCGAATGGCTATATCGCCCTGATTGCTGCACATAGCGGGCTGGACACAGTGTGTGGGCGCGCTTTGAATGTGTGTGGCAACGGGATTTGCACTCAGAGAGGAGTCTATGGGCCGTGAAACAGAGCGAGCAGAGAGGGGACACGCGCATGAGCTCGTGGGCGTGTTTATGTTCTCTGATATTAGAGCGGGCTGTGCCCGTTTCATGTGATAGGGCTCTGAGAGAGACACGGGATATGTTATGCTTGTGTGTATGGGTGAGCACATGATTGTGGGCACATTTTCTACACAACTGGCATATTTTCTCTTTTTGAGATTTCTCTGGGTAGCCTTGAAAACGGCTTTTTGTCGCTCGCAAGCGGGCTGGGACACCGGCTTGTTTGTGGCGGTCAACACTACAGCAGTCGGCGAAACAACGGGGACTGGCAGAGGGCGAAGCTTTGACGGCGGTCCGGCCGCAGCGGGAGAGCGCCGTCGTTTTCTTAACTTTGCTAGGCAGACTTCTGATGATCAGGCTTCAGCGTGATCTTGGGTCGCGGGCCCCGTGGGGGCGGCGGTCTGCGGCGGCTGTCAGAGCGAGAGCGAGGGCGGCCGCCCTGTCTGCGCTGGGCTGTTTGAGTCTGCGGAGGAGGGCGCTGTGGTGGAGCTCTGGCAGGAGGCTCGCGAGAGCGGCCTGCGGAAGAGCTAGCGCGGCGGGGCAGAAACAAATTCATGGCCTGAGTGGCTTTCTGGAGCTCGGAAAAGCGATCGACGATTCCCGTGACAGCAGATCCAAAAAGGCCCGTCGGGGAGAGGGGCGCGTTAAGAAACGCGGCGCGCTCAGAATCTCCCATGTCGGCGAGCGTGAGCCATAAGTGTCTCTCGGATACACAAAGGCTGGCCATGCATCTCCCCAGAGCTTGTGCGGCGGCTTTAGTGGCGCGAAGGGCGAGGTCCGTAGCATTTCTCAGATCCGTGACAGCGGGGGAGGGGTTTCTACCGCTCTCGGCCCACTCACGGAGAATATCGCTCTGTAACACTTGGAGGACAGACATAGAATGCAGCGCTGCGGCGGCCTGACCGGCGGCGGCGTAGGCGCGAGCATGAAAGCTCGAGGTCGCTCTGCAAGCTTTCGAAGGAAGCGTGGGGGAAGAGCGCCATCTAGCAGAGGGCGGGCAGAGGTGTGCGGCGACCAAGTCCTCAACGGGCGGCATGGCTGAATAACCTTTTTCGGCGGCTCCGTCCACCGAGCGCAGCGAGGCGGATATATCGGAGCGGTTTCTAGCCGAGAGCGGGGCATTCCAGGACTTCGTCAGCTCTGTGTGAAGTTCAGGCAGGAATGGGGCGGCCCGGTTGCACGCGGGGGTCGAGCGCCGATGAAAAAAGCTGCCGTCCATCCGGTTCGGGGCCTGCTCGGGTGGAGGAGACCCCGCCGACTCTCTCGTGGATCCGAGAGATGACCATTCCTCACTGTCTGACGCGAGCAGTGAACAGGAATCCTTCTCCTCCGCGGCGTCATCGGAAGCGACAGAGCGGCCACTCGGCGGCAACTGTATGTCCGGCTGGGGCGGGGAGGGAGAGCGGGAAGCGGGAAGCGGCGGCCCGCATGGTTCCGCAGGGGGCTCCGGCGGCCTCTGGGAGCGGCGTTTCTTTTTACGCGGCGAAGAGAGAGGCGGCGCGGGAGCGGATTTTGCCGCCAGAAGTCGTGCCCGCAGGGACGACAACGGCAGGCTCTCACAGAAGTCGCATCCTCCATCCGCGAGGGCGAGTTCTGCGTGCTGGAGTCCCAGGCAGAGAGCGCAAATGACATGGCGGTCTCCGTCCTCGAGAGGAGCGCGGCAAGAGCCGCAGGAAAAACGAGACATCTTTAAAAAGACGCTCGGCTCTTTTAGATATAGAGAAAAGAAGGATACAGTCGTCGGATGGCGCTAGCTTGCAGGGCGGCTGAAGGTGGCGAAGACGGCCGGCTTCTTCACGGTCCGGGAGCTCGCTAGAGTGATGCCTTCTCGACGGCGACGGCTTTTCTCAGGACAGCAGAAGCGTGTAGCTTGCTGAAGATGAAATGAATCAACATGTAAGCCTGGGAGAGACTGTTATATACACCATAGCCACGCCCATTCTGGCGGGCCATGATGCAATGAGCGCGCGGGCGCTTCTCATTGGCAGCGGGTTCAGCCCCGCTCTCCCATAGGCTTAAGCAGTTCTCTCTGAGCGAACCAATGAGCTGCTAGCTAGCCTGCTCTAGGTCTGCCGCAGAGGAACTGCGTTGTCAATGGATACAAATTATGAAATAATTTTTTGGCTTCAAACTCTCAGCAAAGATGAATCTTTCCCGCAGCGTAAGCTAGCTTACGCAATACGAGAGAACCTCTCGTAAGAGAACTATAGTGGCAAACAGTTTAGAAATGTGCCTGGAAGATCGAAATGGTAAACAGGAATCTGAGTGATCATTCCTGCGCGTCTCCTGGACTGATAATATCATCATGTCAAATGTAAACAGGACCATGTCCTCATCAGCTGATTTGCAAATAAACCAATGAGTGCAAAGAACATCCGGGTCGATCAGAGGATATTATGTTTAATATGCAAATGACACTGTGAGGTCACAGGTTTATGAACAAATGCATGCAGTGCAGATCTTTTTAACCCTATAAAGCCTTCTGTATCATATATGATACTTTATCCACATGTTTTCTGATGTAAACAAAACATAAGAGAAACTTTGAAATTGTTATGAATACTTACTGGACTGAAGTAGGTTTACTTGATTATCCAGACATCATTTTATATCACAAGTCTCAATCATGATCATCAGGCTTTTGAGGAAGTTTTATTGGTTCATTTCGGTTGTATGCATGACATGTTTTGAAACACAGAGCTTTAATCATAAAACGAAGCATTTAAATATCATCTTATTGGCAGATACGACGATTTATATGCATTTTATGAAACATCACAAAGTAACACTGTTGACCTCTTCTCAAGGCAATAGTTGTGCAGTCTTGGCTTTCTATCTTTGACAGAGATATAATGCTGTCTCTGACCTTTAAACAATCTGACAGCAAAACACACTTGGGAGACGAATGATGTGATCTGTTGAGACCTTGTAACTTTGTGAGCCGTAACAATGTCATCTTATCCTTCGGTGACCGTTTATGCCTAATTTTAGAAATGAAGCATCAGCTGTCCAGTATAGAAGGAACTAATTTTGCTATTTTTCTGGTGAAAATGTAAGTGTTGCTTGCAGATGTAAAACCCACAACCACAATGTTGGAAGAGGTTCGTGATGGTAGGCCTACGTGGAACATCTTGCACAAACATGTTGAAGTCTGCTTGTCAAATTCTGTGGAATAGATTAGACTTTTCAACACTGATGGAACATAAAACACAATAAATAATCATTAAGTTAATGTATGGTCCTTTCCATAAATATTGCACAAAATAGAGCCTGAAACTTTTAAAAACGATGTTTTTCATCAAATATTCAGTGAAAGGAGGTGCTTCGCCATTAGATGAGGTGCTTCTTATATGTTCTATTAAAATAATACAGTTTAAGATAATGTGATTGTTGTTTTCTAACAACAAGCATCAAGATTAAACAGACAGCAATTATAAAATGAATAAATGAATGAATAAATAAAGGGACATGGCTAATTTTATAGATAATAGTTTATTTAACATCTCTCTCACACAAACATTTTTTTGTCCTTTTAATGCGTTTAAAAAAAATAATGATATACCAAAGTGTACCATGAAATTTATGAAAAAGACCTAGGCCTACATTTAAACACACACACATAGCCTACATAATTTTACAAAATTACATTTTAATTAGAAATTATGCAGAATAGAATATTTTGATATTTTCATCTCAAGCATGAGCTTCACTTGAATAAAAAAAAAATACTAATGGAAGTCAATGGGGCCCAGCAACAGTTTGGTTACCTTCATTCTTCAAATGTTCTTCTTTTGTGTTCGGAAGAAGCATGAAATTCATACAGGTTTGGAACAACCCGAATCCCGAGGGTCGATAAATGATGACAGAATTTTCATTTTTGAGTGAACTATCCCTTTAAGTAAACTAACTTGAAGAAACACACCATATTACAGAATTTACGGTAGTCTGTCAGGTAGGCTACAGACTGTTGCTCATTCCGCCGCATTTCGCGTAATTTCTCTTCAGAGGGACACGGCATAACTCTTCTTTGCATGATCATACATCTTTAACGCGAAAATAACAGTTTTAATTTGTTTGTTTTTTTAATTTTGTGAAGCCAATCGAGTCGCTTTTATTTTGAAATATATGTATGGTATTGAGTTACTACGACGAAGGCTTGAGTCTAAATATTCATTTTCCGAGCTTCGCCATTGGAAGGCAAGAACATAACGTCAGCCGTTAAAAATGAATATTCATGAGCAAGGACCTCGCTATTGGAAGGATAGCGTGGAACTACTTAATATTAATGAGCTCAGCCTTTACCGTAGTGCCAGAGCCGTTAAACAGTTTTTCAACGGCTCTGCGTAGTGGGGGAAGAGAAGAGATGACATATCACATGATTATAAACACATGATCACACGACAGAGAAGCAGTTCCACTTCAAAATGGCTTTAGGCTGTAATAGTTTAGAGAAATATCCAGCTGTTGTAGTGACTGTTTTGGCGTGTGTTTTCCTCGCCCCGTGCGCTGCTCACTACAGAAGCTCGCGCAGAAATGAAGCTCTGGTGCACGTGAAGTCTGATGTGCACGAGCAGTGGTTCACTCAGAGACTGGATCACTTCAACGGCGCAGACACTCGAGTCTGGAAACAGGTACCGCTGCTTCCGTGCATGAGACTGAGAGAGAAGAAACATACTGGTCTCTGAGAGAGAGAAACATACTGGTGCTAATGATACATGCACCATGACATTTAAATGGTACTTCAAAGAATACCAAGGTATTATCCTTCAGAAATAATTTCTGTCACAAACATTTCTGATTATATTGAAAACAGCTGTGCTGCTTCATATTGTTATGGAAACGAAACGCATTTTCTTTCAGGATTCTTTGATGTATAGAAAATTCAAAAGAACAGCATTTATTTGAAATATAAATCTTTTGTAATGTTACACATGTCATTACTGATGCCTTTGATCAATTTAATGAATCCTTGCTGAATAATTTTTTTTTTTTTTTATTATTATTTTAAAATCTTACTCGGCCCAAACTTTTGAATTACGGTTTTCACAGTAATATTAAGCAGCACAACTGTTTTCAACTTTGATAATAATCAGAAATGTTTCTTGAGCAGCAAATCATCATATTATTAGAGTGATTTCTGAAGGATCATGTGACACTGAAGACTGGAGTAATGATGCTGAATATACAGCTTTGATCGGTGTAATAAATTACGATTTAATCAATATTTTTACTGTATTTTTATGCAGCCTTTGGGAGCAGAAGAGACTTATTTCAGAGACAATTAAAAATCGCAATGATTCCAAACATTTGACGTGTGTGTGTGTGTGTGTGTGTGTACCTACTACATACTTAACTATATTTTGGGGACAAATTTGTACCCAGCAGTGACCAAAACCTGAAAAAAATCTCCAAAAACCTCCCATTAGGGACGTCCTCATTTGTACATCTGGTATAAAAAATAAAGTAATTAAAGGTTTATAAAAAAAAAATTAAATGCTACAAGTTTTGTGTGATGAGTAGGTTTAGGGGTAGAGTCAATGTAAGGGGAGAGAATACACAGTTTTTGTACAGTATAAAAACTATTACGTCTATGAAAAGTCCCCATTTAGATAGCGGGGTGTGTGTATGCATGCATGCGAAAGCACTCATTTTAAAAGTACATATGACAATAAAGGTTCAACTAAACCTTAAATGAAACTAAACCTTTTCCTCCTGCAGAGATACTTTGTGAATGAGAGTTTCTATAGAGCCGGTGGTCCGGTGTTCCTGATGATCGGGGGGGAAGGTCCGGCTAGCCCCGCCTGGATGCAGTACGGGTCCTGGATGCTCTACGCACAGAAACTGGGAGCCCTGTGTTTATTACTGGAGCACCGCTTCTACGGGAAGAGTCACCCGACCGAGTGAGTGAAACACTGGCTTATGAACACTAGATGGCACTACAAGTCAATAACACTGCTGTTCTTTCACATAGTGGATATCTATCTATCTATCTATCTGTCTATCTATCTATCTATCTATCTATCTATCTATCTATCTATCTATCTATCTATCTATCTATCTATCTATCTATCTATCTATCTATCTACTTACTGTATCTATATACTATATCTATGTATAGTGCTATGGACCATTTTATATGTATGTCCTGAATAAAGAAATGATGATGATGATATCTATCTATCTATCTGTCTATCTATCCATTAATCCAATTTGATCCATCCATCCGTCCGTCCGTCTGTCTGTCTGACCATCCGTACCTCAACAGCTGCTGATAGATTGTTGTGTTGTGTGTTGTCAGGGATCTGAGCGCAGGGAATCTGCGTTTCCTCAGTAGTCGTCAGGCTCTGGCCGATCTCGCTCACTTCCGCTCAGTCACTGCAGCAACACGAGGCCTGACCAATAGCAAGTGGGTTGCATTTGGGGGCTCTTACCCAGGATCCCTTGCTGCCTGGTTCCGTCTGAAGTACCCGCACCTGGTCCACGCTTCTGTGGCGACCAGCGCACCCGTACACGCCACGGTCAACTTCCCAGGTGAGCACTGTGAGGATAAAGCAGTCGATTACTGTGATCTAACATGATGGAAGTCAACATGACATCATAATTAATACATGCTCCTGGTCGTATTGTGCATGTTTTATTACTGCACTTAGTGCTAAGAAAGAACTTTGTTTTATATCTTGCTCCGCTTCCTGAAACAATTTTCCTTTTGGCTTTCCAACCATCTGTCATATAAATATGCTTTTTTTTTTTCTCTTTCTTTTTTTTTACCATTCAGTCAATTCTTGATGGACAAAATTGAGAAAAACATGTCTAAATTCCCTCTACAATGTTTCTTGTTCAACGTCCTGGTTTTACTCAGAAATACATCAAGTTCTGCAATTGAAATGGGTCAATTTTGTAATTTTCTCAGTAATATTCTGAAATATTATGAATTTATAATAACTGTTTTCTATTTGAATATGTTCAATTGTAAATTATTCCAGTGATCAAAGCTGTATTTCCAGCATCATTACTCCAGTCTTCAGTGTCACATGATCCTTCAGAAATCAGTCTAATATGATGATTTGAAGCTCAAGAAACATTTATGATTATTATCAATGTTGACAACAGCTTCAGATTTCTGGGGAAACCATGATCAAGTGTTTCAGGGTTCTAAAGAGAATGTTCAAAAGAACAGTATTTATTTGAAATATAATATAACTGTCACTTTTGATCAATTGAATGCATCCTTGCTGAATAAAAACTATTAATTTCTTTCCAAAAAGATCAATGTTATAAACTTAGTTTAGTTTGTACTTTTTTTTTTCTTGTCTCTATCATTTCTTTCTGTCTTGTTCTCAGTCTGCTTTTCTTGTCTTATTAGCTTTTTCCCTCCGTTCTCCCCCTCTTCCCTCCATCCCTGTGAACAGCTGTGTGTCACCACGACATCGGAAAAACTTTGAACAGAGACCTTTCCCTGACCTACAGCTACACACACACACACACACACACACACACACACACACACACACACATTAATCACCAGTCGGTCTGAGAGGGTGTTTATTATGTCTGTTGGGTCATATTTAAAACAACGCCTCCGTACAGACATTAACATTAAATATAAATCGAGGGTTAATTATGGCGATGAGCAACTGTCTCCAGTGCGGAGAGACCAGATGCATGTGTGTTTTGCCTGTAAGGAGAATCTCAAACCTCTCCGTCTGTGTGGTTTGATGACGGCGGATGACTCCATGTCTGTCCTGCGGTGGAGCTTCGGCTCAAGTGTGGCACCGCTCCTCAGGATAGTGATGTCGCACTGACCACTTTCACAGAGCTCTTCATTGTCCGCAGCTCTTAGATCACTCCAGCGCTAGAACAATAGCCTCTCATGTTGTGTCCTCTCGTCTCATAATCTCATCTCTCGTTGTTTAGTTGGAGAGCGTGTGCAATGCAGGATCTCCTCAGTTTGCACATGCATGATGATGTTGACGGCTGTTTCATTGGGACTGCTCTCATTTATCACTCTGAAATAGGAGGGAAGGGGCAGATAATGGATTGAGATCTCATGCAAATCTCAAACTAAATACCTCAAAGTAAATCTAAATATCTTTCAAACATGCAATAACATCATATTGGAGCAGCTGCTTTTATCCAGCCGTTCGGTTTGCAACATTACTATTACTTTTTGACTATAGGCCCGTTCACACCAAGAACAATCACTATTACGATAACTATATTAACGCTAAACCAGTGGACGATATCGTTCTGTTTATTCTGCAGTTTTATCGTCTGCCGCTTTAAATGCGCAAGCTCTTTACAGCTTTTTATCGTTCATCAGCTGGACTTTTTTCTTTTTTAAAGTGATTCCAATAATATTGTTTCTCGTAAAAACTGATAAAAACATTGACAGCCAATCAGAATCCATCCTGCTTTTAAAGACCTTGCGCATAAATCGCTATTGTGATCGCTCTTGCTGTGAACGGGCCTTTAGCCTAAAAGTAATAATAATGTTACAAACCGAATGGCTGAATAAAAGTAGCAGCTCCAATATATGATTTAATCAAGATTCTCCCACGATTCTGAACACACATCTAAACTAAATACCATGTCATTTACTAGAGGTTCTCACAAAATGTTCATTGTTGCAGTCGGTTTAAAATGTAAAAAAAAAATCGGTTTGAGTGATGATTCAACGACTCACTCATAAAGACTTGAATCAGCGTTTTTGAACGAATCTATTGAATGAATGATTCAATGACTCACTCATAAAGACTTGAATCAGTGTTTTTGAACAAAACTCTTGAATGAATGATTCAATGACGAATACAGTTTCTAACAGATGTCTCCACCTACTGGCGTAACGATTTAATGATATAATCATTATTTGAAGCGTCACGTCACTTTCAAAAGCTGATTTACTATGATTGGTCGCTACCGTAGACATCAATGTTTATATCCCAACTATAAACTTTTATCTTAGTACTTCCGTGATAATGTGAATATTTGTAACACAGAGAAAGTGTGGTTGAAAAGACCGTTTCTGAAGCAGTTTCATATCTACACAAGTCAAATCGAACAGAATTTTGTTGAGTAATGGATGTTGTGTAATTTTCTTCTATGTCTGCAGAATATTTAGAGGTGGTGTGGCGATCGCTGGCGGCGGAGAACCCAGACTGCCCCCTACTGGTGAAGAAAGCATCGGACATGTTGGTTGATCGGCTCAGCGACCCGAAAACGTATGACAACATCACAAAGGACTTCAGGTAACTCACTCACGTGAAATGAATGCTTTAATTCAGCAAGGATGCTTTAAGTGACAGTAAAGACATTTATAATGTTTCTTAATAATCATATTAGACCTAATAATCATATTAGAGTGATTTCTGAAGGATCATGTGACACTGAAGACTGGGGTAATGATGCTGGAAATACAGCTTTGATCACTGGAATAAACTACATTTTACAATATATTCAAATGAAAAAAACGTTATTTTAACGGTTATATTTATATTGCACTGA
Source organism: Rhinichthys klamathensis goyatoka (assembly GCF_029890125.1). Lineage (NCBI taxonomy): Eukaryota > Metazoa > Chordata > Actinopteri > Cypriniformes > Leuciscidae > Rhinichthys > Rhinichthys klamathensis. The sequence goes on along the minus strand of NW_026607004.1, from coordinate 859,721 downwards.
TTTTACAGTATTTTTGACCAAATAAATGCAGCCTTGGTGAGCAGAAGAGACTCCTTTCAAAAACATTAAAACATATTTCTGCCCTCAAACTTTTGAATCGTAGTGAATAGTGTCATTTTAGTTGCTTTTTAATTGAGATTTAATTTAACAGACAACATAAAATGGCATTCATCTTAATAAAGCAACATTACTAAGTGAAACTAAGTGATAATGCTTGGATTTTTTACTCATTAGGATCCTATTGCATAAATGGATAATATGTCTTTTAATTACGTCAGAAGGAGAAAAGCAGTCATATCTGAGGTGGAGCAAGTTACATCATTCAGTATATTCACTATATATTTAGTTTATTAGGGCAATTAAAAAGGGTACTTATTTTAATTAATTTCATCTTGACTTAAAAACACACCTTGAAAGGATGCATCTATTTAAACTACTAGAATTGGGGATTATATAGGTTTGTAATGGCATAGGAACATGAGACTATGTCTAATACATGTGTGTTTTGGAAGGACTGAAAAGGCCTTTCTGTTGCAGTTGCTGGACTGTGACTATCCTGGTTTCAGTGTCCTTCTTAGTTCCGTTCGACTTGTGATCTGTGTGTGTGTGTGTCAGGATTGTGAGATCCTGGAATGCCGTCTGTGCTCCCCGGCTCAGATATGGACCAGGGTCAGTCGTCTCGGCACGACCCGCAGAAAGAAAACACTCAATCTAAAACATCCTTCATCTTTCTCTTCCTTCCTTCCTGCTGTCATGATTCTGGCTTTGTGAGGAATGCAATACAAGTGTACTGCAGTACGCACATTATTTAGTGTGTATGATCATTTCTCTGTGTCTCAGGTTGTGCTCTAAGCTCCAGATCCAGTCCAAGATGGATTCTGCGTATCTTCTGGAGTCTTTGGCTGGGAATTTCATGGATGTGGTGCAATACAACGAGGACAACCGGGGCTTTGAGGTGTGTGAGTTAGAGAGATTGTCCGGCACACCACATTATGACCACAAGCACAAAAATGAAATGGTCAGAGCTCATGAAGACTCTGTACTAAAGGCATTACTCGGGTCAAAGAGTCAGAAAAGCCCGAGTCAGAAACAAGATTAGTCATTTGTTGGAGAGTGTGTGTATGAGACAGATAAGAGGCTGGATATTGTCTGGTCAGATTACCAATAAACCACAGGAGCTTTTAGAGGTGCAGGATTGAGTTTCAGAGAGAGAGAGAGCAGCTGAATGAATGAGAGAGAGAGAGAGAAACAACAGCCGTGTTTATAATGGGAAACGTTTGGGTTGTTCATGTTTATTCTTAGTTGTCACTTGTGAAGTATAAAATGAGCTGGATTTGGGTTAGTATAAAGATCCTGCATCCCTGTTTGCATACTTCTGCTCCTGATGACAGGGAAGGACATACATTCTATATGTGTGTAGTAAGAAAGTAGGCCTTTATTAGCACATACCAACATATGCTACAAAAAAGAAGGATTTTCAATAGTTTTTATTAATTATTTGTTTGTTTTTTTACTTGTTTTACATTATGAAATCTAAAATTTCTTTTAAAAAAATTCTAAATTAAAAATGGTCACTTCTGTAAAAAATAAAATCATGCTCTGGTAAATCATAATTATGACAAAAAAGTAAACTATGATTTAAAAAGTCAAAATTATGACACAAAAAGTCAGGTTATGATTTCGACTCTTTGTCAATGTTGACTCATGCTATAACTTCGATTTAGTATGTCATAATTTAGATTTTTTTAATTCATAATTTAGATTTTTTAAATCTCATAATTTTGACTTTTTAAATCATGTTATTCATAATTTCAGATTTATAAAACATGTTAATCATATTTAAATTTTGTATTTCATAATTCTGACTTTTTTCATCATAATTTTGACTTTTAAATCTCATTAATTTGATTTAGTATGTCATAATTTCGAATTTGTAATCCATGTAAATCATAATTTTGATTTAGTAAGTCATAATACCGACTTTTTAAAATCATAATTTTAAGTTTTCAAGTCATAATTTCGATTTAGCATGTTATAATTTTGATTTAATGCTATAACTTTGACTTTGTATGCTATAATTTTGAATTTGAATCTCATAATTTCGATTTAGTATGTCATTATAATTTCAACTTTCTTATTTCGACTTTTCATCTCATTATGATTTATGATTTTGTTTGTGGTGGCCTTCTATAGGTGTAAAAAATGGTCTTTCTGCCAGTGCATTAAGACACAATTGAATGAATTGAATTCAATCAATGAAAATTAATCTTAGCTGTGTTGCTTCTCAAGTAAATTTAAGATTATTTTTCATTCAATTTATAGTGAATAAGTGTATTTTTTTCTTACAGCACAGGCAGATTTTTTTGCATCTGCAACAGTGCAGTAAATGTGAATTATAATCCATGACTTCACTTCTTAAAATGACTTCATTCTTGTTTTCCTCGACATTTTCTTAAAGTTGCAAGAGCTGCCACAAACTCCTGTCTTTTATAGCGCAAGGAGTTGTGGGTAATATTCGCCCATAAAGCATGCAGAGATGCACTCCTTGAGATCCACTGGACAGCTTTATTTTGAGTCTCCTGTGATTCTGGACGCTCTTGCATATTGTATTATATAGATAGAATGAGAATTTGGATGCAAAATCCAGTCCTAGATTTACTCTGTACCTGAAAACGTAAAAACCCATGATTTACATTTGACTAAATTCAAACTCCAGATGAATCCAGATTTGTTTTGTGAACCACTCACTCACTCACACTCACTCACACTCACTCACTCACTCACACTCACACACTCACTCACACTCACACTCACTCACTCACTCACTCACTCACTCACACTCACTCACTCACTCACACTCACTCACTCACTCACACTCACTCACTCACACACACTCACTCACTCACTCACACTCACTCACTCACTCACACACTCACTCACTCACTCACACACTCACACACTCACTCACACTCACACTCACTCACTCACTCACACACTCACTCACTCACTCACTCACTCACACTCACTCACACTCACTCACTCACACACACTCACTCACTCACTCACTCACTCACACTCACTCACACACTCACTCACTCACACACTCACACACTCACTCACACTCACTCACTCACTCACACACACACACACACACACACTCACTCACTCACTCACTCACTCTCACTCACTCACTCACACACACACTCACTCACTCACACACTCACTCACTCACTCACTCACTCACTCACTCACTCACTCACTCACTCACTCACTCACTCACACAGACTCACACTCACTCACACACACACTCACTCACACACTCACTCACTCACACAGACACACACTCACTCACTCACTCACTCACTCACACACTCACTCACTCACACACTCACTCACTCACTCACTCACTCACTCACACTCACTCACACACTCACTCACTCACTCACTCACACTCACTCACTCACACACTCACTCACTCACTCACTCACTCACTCACTCACTCTCACTCACACACTCACTCACTCACTCACTCACTCACAGACACACACTCACTCACACAGACACACACTCACTCACACACACACACACACACTCTCACACACACACAGACACTCACTCATTCACTCACACACACACACACACACACACAGACACTCTCTCACACACACAGACACTCTCTCACACACACAGACAGACACACACACACACACACACACACACACACACTCTCCCTCTCTCTCTCTCACACACACACACACTCACTCCCTCACTTTCTCTCTCTCACACACAGACAGACACTCACTCACACAGACACACATTCTCACTCACACAAACACACATACATACACACACACACACACTCCCCCTCTCTCTCTCACACACACACACTCACTCCCTCACTTTCTCTCTCACACACAGACACTCTCTCACACACACACACACATTCCCTGGCGTGATCCAAGCAGTGATGAAGTGTGTAAGTGTATTTTGGATTGAGAGGCGTGTCTGTGTAATCAGACTCCAATCTCTGAGTGTTCTTGGAATCTCGGTTCTGGTTCTGATAGATTACAGCTCACATCCTGATTACCAGCGGCTCCGAGACTCTTGTCCTCAAATGCCCCGAAGGCTTTTTCTTTCACTTTAATGTTTGACAAAACAGTTTCTACAAGTGAGCAAAATCAGACAAAACCCTTCATTTCTAGTGGGATAAAAATGATTTAAATTTTGATTTTTAATTCCAAAAAATATTTTTATTTAAAATGAAACAATAAGAAAACAAACATCCACGGCAAAATAAAACAACAGCGACACACAAAAACATTCCATAATAACATTTAACATACCAAAAAAGATATAAAGAAACCTAATTTCTTAAGACTATTTACCATACAAAATATTTGTTTAATCTTCCAAATTAAATAAAGATACCTAAATAATTGATCAATAAAATTACTTCAGAATTTATAGTAGAAGCACATTGATTATCAATTTAGGCTTACAAATTGGTTATAATTAATTCATTTCGGTGAAAAAAAAAATCACTTTTTCTCACCCATTTCTCTTGAAACATCTTCTTTACTCATGCAACATGTTTTTGGATAGGATTGTATAAGTCATTAAAATGAGCTTTATATTAAAGCAATAGAATATGCAAGTGTATAGTGTATATTTGTGTGTGTGTTTCAGGGCGCTGTGGGCACTAACATCACGATAAAGGTGTTGTGCAGTGTGATGCTGGACTCTTCTCTAGGCGGGCCGTACGACCGATACGCCGCTGTGGCTCGTCTGATGCAGAACACCTTCTCCCAGTCCTGCATAAACACCCAGTACAACAGCTACGTCCAGGACATGAGCAACACCAGCTGGAGCGGCCCGGAGGCCGGAGGAGGTGTGTGTGTGCAGTGTGACTGTCCTTATGTCACACACTGTGTTTATATATGTGATGTTCCCTGCTTTTGTCCTTTCTCATGTTTTTATGGGTTTTTCCGCTTATTTTCTGTCTGAATGAGAACCAGTATTTAATGTGTGATTTCACTGGATCTCATGAAAATATGCTCAAAAAATTACATTTAGCATAATGAAAATGAAGCCTAATAAATGTATTTATGTACTTTTTTTTACTTAATTTTGTTTTATTTTGGTTATTTAGTACTATTGCAATGCAAAGAAGGGTTTTCATGTTTTAGGCACTTTTTTTTATTAACAATCTTGAATTCAGAATCAGTTTTGTAATTAATAGGTTTATGAAAGTATGAATGATGTCCCAAGAATTATATTTAGCATTAACAAAAAATAAAGCCTTTGTTTGTTTTGTAATTATTTATTTAATTAATTTATTGTTTTGTTATATTTCAGTTTTATTTTATGTTTGTTTTGTATTTATTTATTTTATTAATTTATTTATTGTTTTGTTATATTTTATTTCATGTTTTTTTTTTAGATATTGTTTTATTTCTTGTTTATTTTTATTTATTTATTTATTGTATTTAATTTTTTGTGTGGATAAAATATCACCCAGGCATTAGAGACATCTTGCAATTGATCAGAAATGTTGTATCGTACTGTAAGTAACATGTTTATGAAAAATAATATTTAGCATAAACAAAAATAAGGCCTAATGAATGTTTTATTTTATTAGTTTTTGTATTTGTTTATTTTATTAATTTAGTTATTTTTTTGTTATATTTCAGTTTTATTTTATTTGTTTTGTATTTATTTATTGTATTAATTTATTTATTTAGTTATATTTTTTTATTTAATGTTTTTGTTTTTAGATATTTTTCTTGTTTATAATTTATTTTATTTTTTTTTGTATTTAATTTGTATTTTTTTGGGGATGAAATATCACCCAGGCATTAGAAGACATCTTGCAATTATTCACAAATGTTGTATTATATCATAAAAATGAAGCTGAATTTGGTTTCTGTGTTTAGGGCGGCAGTGGGTGTATCAGACCTGCACTGAATTTGGGTTTTATCAGAGCACCGATTCACCGAACCAGCCCTTCAATGGTTTTCCCTTACCGTGAGTGTGTGTAGCTGTGGTCTTGACATTGGTTTCGTTGCACTTTGCAATAGCATTGAGTGTTTAAACGCATCAAACGGTCTTCTGTTGTGCAGGTATTTCCTGCAGCAGTGCGCTGATATATATAACCTGAGCACCTCGTTAGATGATGCTATTCAGCAGACCAATGAGGAATACGGAGGATATGACATCAAAAGCACTCGCATCGTCTTCCCCAACGGTTCGATTGACCCCTGGCACGCTCTCGGAGTGACCCAGGACATCGCAAGTGACCTTCCGGCTGTCTTCATCAAAGGTCTGTCCCGTCTCCATTTACATTCATCTCTTTTTCCCGCTGAATCTCGCTGGTGCCATTATCTCTCTCTCTCTCTCTCTCTCTCTCTCTCTCTCTCTCTCTCTCACTCGCTCGCTCACTCACTCACTCTCTCTCTCTCGCTCACTCTCTCCCTCTCTCTCACTCGCTCTCTCGCTTTCTCTCTCGCTCACTCTCTCCCTCTCTCTCACTCGCTCTCTCGCTTTCTCTCTCGCTCACTCTCTCCCTCTCTCTCACTCGCTCTCTCGCTTTCTCTCTCTCTCTCTCACTCGCTCTCTCGCTTTCTCTCTCTCTCTCTCTCTCACTCTCTCTCTCTCTCTCTCACTCTCTCTCTCGCTTTCTCTCTCTCTCTCTCTCTCTCACTCTCTCTCTCTCTCTCTCTCTCTCTCTCTCACTCGCTCGCTCGCTCACTCACTCACTCTCTCTCTCTCTCTCGCTCACTCTCTCCCTCTCTCTCACTCGCTCTCTCGCTTTCTCTCTCGCTCACTCTCTCCCTCTCTCTCACTCGCTCTCTCGCTTTCTCTCTCGCTCACTCTCTCCCTCTCTCTCACTCGCTTTCTCTCTCTCTCTCTCTCACTCTCTCTCTCTCGCTCACTCTCTCCCTCTCTCTCACTCGCTCTCTCGCTTTCTCTCTCTTTCTCTCTCTCTCTCTCACTCGCTCTCTCTCACTCGCTCTCTCTCTCTCTATTTGGAAGACAAGGAAAAACAGACTGTTGTGGCGAAGGTCAATAAGGTCAATTGTGCCTATGTTTTTAGGTTTGGTGGCTTCTCGGTTGAGGGCAGGGTGGAGAATGCATACTAGAAGTTGGTGGAATCTCTACTAGGGATGGCGAAAACTAAAAAATTTCTTGACCGACCACCGAGCCTCATTAACCGGTTAACCGATTAGTTTAAAATATGCCATGCTATTTGAAATAACAGCCATTTCGAGCCGCGCCTGCAATTTCGCAATTTTTCTGCAATTTCGCCCCAGCGCCGCCCTTCCACTCACGTCACTTTTTTTAAAATCCCCTACAGCGCAAACGCGGCGCAAACGCGGCGCCGAGGAGCTTGTATGTAATCGGAGGACAAATGGCTCCTTAGTTTCGAAATGGTTTGGGTACAAGGTGATCGCGTTGAAAATAAAGGCGTTAGTCTAGCGTTAGAAGCTCATTTGAAACATTGGCGCGGCTCATTTAAGAAAATGACAGCTCCGAAGAGACGCCGATTTAGTTTGAGGTAACGTTAGTGCTAACAATAATAAAGAAAGATGATGATCATCATCACCTTATCTGTTACCACTGAAATGTAGATGTAATGTATTTCCAAATCTAATGCGGGTGTCGCGTTTTCAGGTGATGCATCATAGATGATGTGCTACGGCTGTATTTAAGCACTGTATTACACAAGTTGCAACTTACATCTGTGTCATTCTTTTTCGTGAAATGGTCCCACACACTACTTTACTTTGCACGCTTCATCCTGTCGTCTGCCCTGGCTCTAACCTCGAGTGTTTTAGCCTGTAGCCTTTACTTTTCGCAAACCCAAACGCTGTGACCTCGCACCAAATGTTTTTATTGGTTTAATGAGTACAAACAGGCGAGTTATGAAAAATTTAGTGTGAGGGATTTGTTCACTTCACACAAAAATACCTTGGAATGAGATTGCTAACTGTAGTAGGGTTTAGTCCACTGTCTATAATAGCCTAATTTAGAGATCACTTTTTTTTTAACCGACTACCGACAACTTTGATCGGTTAATGTTGATACGGTCAACCATCGGTCAAACGGTCATCGGTTAGCATCCCTACCAAAGTTTATAAAATTATGTGGAATAGATGAAATATTATGTACACTGTATGACAATGAATTGGTTTTGAGGTTTATTTTTTTTTTAAATGACAGAAAATTGAATTTATGTATTTTTTCGTGTATTTTTTTTTTTGTAAATCAGCTGTGAATCTTTTGTAATAATAGCAAGTCAATTGTAATAATAAAGGTGAACTTGATCCCCTCTCTCACACTCTCTCTCTCTCTCTCTCTCTCTCTCTCTCTCTCTCTCTCTCTCTCTCTCTCTCTCTCTCTCTCTCTCTCTCAGGAACGGCTCATTGTGCAAACATGTACCCGCCCCGAGCAGAAGACCTTCCTCAGCTGGGTCTGGCACGGGACCGCATCTTCATCCTGCTCCAAAAGTGGCTGGCCGAGTGATTGACAGCAACAGCGGCCAATCAGATGCTCAGACGCATGTGTAATGGCCAATCAGGTGCTTCTGCTGTCTAATGGTACTAAGGAAATTCTTGCTTTAGAAATCCGTTTTGGCACTGTTTTTATTACAATCATTTTTTTAACAATCAGTTTAGTTTGTAATATGTTTATGAAAGTATGAATGAATGAATGTCTTTTTTCTTGATGTAAATCACTTGTATATTTTGCAGTTTCTCAATAAAGGAAGTTTTGTGATGTCGAAAACATGGCTGTGGTTGATTTCATGCTGTGTTGCAGATTGATTTGGTGTGTTTTTGGTAGAAAAAGGGTTGGGAGTAATGGGGAGGAGGTAAAAACACGAGTTAATAACAAGCCTAAATAAATACTTGTAAAATGTAAAAATTATAAGAGGAAACGAGCTTCCTAGGAATTGGCAATAAATACTATGGAAGCGAATACATCTAATTTTTTTTCCTTTTTTCCCCTCACAATTTCGAGTTCATATCTCATCTATCGATTTTGAAAATGAAAAAAAGTCAGAATTACGAGTTATAAAGTCAGAATTGCGATCACTGTTTTAGCAAAAACATATATATAATGTAACGTTATATAACATAACATATATATTAATTTTTCAAGGTACTCCAATGCATTATACTATAGTATTGTATGGTATTACCATGTCCAAAACCTGTGGTAAAATAAACCATACTCATTTACCATGGTATTTAGATACTATCGGTACAGTGTGTCTGAAAGCTAATGAGTGTGTTCAAGTTACTTTATTTGTTGATATTGTTTGGTGTGTTTTTGCTAGAAAAAATGGTTGGGGGTAATGGGGAGGAGGTAAAAACACTAGTTAATATCAAACCTAAATAAATACTTGTGTGTAAAACATTGTATCATAAAACTTATATGGTACCTTTCCCGTTAGTCACTTCCGTTTGGTAAACCAGTTGCGCAACAGTTGAGTCCTGAATGATGCTGATGTGTTATTGTTTTGTGAAAGCATATAATTAATCTCCGCACTAATTATCCAATTCTTCCGCGTTGATGTAATTTCCTGTTTACATCGAGGAGAGTTTAATCAAAGTTTCGCTGAAGGGCTTTTTGTGTCTCTTCAAATTCTACAAACGGCGACTGTTTGACTCATGAATATTAATTACGTAACGGAACGTTCGACAGCCGTTGGTTGTGCGTGTTTACGTCAACCACATACGTCAGGGTTCCCTAATTAATATTCAGAATGTTGCAGTGTTCGTATGTATGAGAAGGCGGAGTTCGACGCTGAGGAGGACCGAAAGAAATAAACGGAGGCGCTTTAGCGAGCGCGAGGAGAAACACGGACGCTCGCGGAAGACACGCGCTCTCTACCTGCGTATCTAACGAATAGACGTGCTTGTCCAGGTTAGTGAAGCATATTATATAAATATCGCATCTTATTTTTTTCTCCTCATACACAGTTTGTTTTATAGCCTATACTTAAATCATGCATTAGTAGCCTAACAGCTGCTTTTATTCCTGGATGTTTGTCAGATGTTTTTTTTTTTAATGTAGGATACTACAAACATACAGAGGCTTGTTATTTGGAGTTGTTGACTTTGAGTTGCAAACCCCCGCCCCTATTTGTGCTCAGACTGGGTTTTAAAGCCTATAATTAAACACACTTGCTGAAGCGGCTATAAAAAGTGTCCTGCGGTCGTCGTAAAATAACGCTTTACTTGTGCAATATACAGAAAACCCCGTTCAACTGTCATCAGACTAATATCTGACATTAAACGTATATCAGACCAGGGACCGGTTGCATTTAAACCATCTAAGACTATAGTCTTGCAAGTTTTCTTTAAGACTGTTCATAACTTTCATTAGTCAGTTAAAATATGTCAAATGTAAGTTGGTCTAGTTTGATACCGAAAAGTAACTAATTACCCCTAACTAACCCAACTGCTCATCCAATTTGGCCCCTGATCAGATCAGTTAAACTGTTACAAGACCAAATCAGAATGTGGACTAACATTAGGACAAAGTACAGTTGCTTAGACTAGTCTTACAAGTTAGTCATCTGATTTTGTCCTTTAAAACTGGTGATTGGTTGGTTTTAAATCTAAAAAGTAAGACCGGTTACCTCTTGGTTAACTGCTAGTTGGTCAGACTAGTTCTTAAGACTCTGTTGATTGACTGTTTATGTACAGTATCTGTAGGAACATTAGATGTGTTTTTGCCAGCCTAAGACTAATATTAGATGAGATGTGATATGTTTAACTGTTCTGAGACTAACTGTTTTATCTAAATCAGTTATTTATTGAAGGTCTATGAAGGATTGTGTGTTTAAAATGTTTTTAATGCACAGTAAAACAGTTTTAACATTTAACAGGATTGATAGTTGTACCGTAGACTCATAGTTATGAAATGCACTAATGAATCATTTATCACAACAGTCTGTTGGCAAAATATGTCAGAGTTATGATGTAACAATGTAATATGAAGTCAATTTTAAGCAGTCACATTCACACACACACACACACACACACACACACACACACACACACACACACACACACACACACACACACACACACACACACTCACACACACACACACACACACACTCACACACACACACACACACACACACACACACACACACACACACACTCACACACACACACACACACACACTCACACTCACTTACTCACACACTCACTTACTTACACACACACACACACACACACACACACACACACACACACACACACACACACACACACACACACACACACACACACACACACACACACACACACACACACATTCACATATACACTCAAGCTCACTCTCTCTCTCTCTCTCTCTCTCTCACACACACACACACACACTTACACTCAATTACACACACACACACACTATCCTTAATCAAATAAATTCCTGAGCCGCAGGCCTGTGTGACGGGAAATAGAATAGCTCAGGAGTGTGTGAGTGTGTGTGCAGCACCGATCCAAGAGACCGGAGGAGGTGTTGCTCGGAGCCGTCCGTCCTTTATTCAAGAAACGCTAATGCAAAAAAACCCCCCCAAAAAACAGGTCTGTGTCCCGGAAAATCGTTCTGCTCTGGAGAATACTGATTAGATCGAGGGAAATCAGAGATCTCTGACAGAAGCTGGTATTTGAGTTGTGGTTTGTGTTTGTTGAAATCTGTCCGTCCGTCAGTAAATATGCCATTCAATTCCATCTTTCAAGCACACCTTTTGTTTGTAATCCATTAACAACGAAGTGTATGAAAACAATGAAATGCGTAATTGCAAAAAGTATAGTTTTACTTCATCGTCTCTCTCTCCTCCAGGTGTGTCCCTCACGATGTGTGTCTCACTGCACCTGTGCGTGCTGCTGGCGGTGTGTTCTCTGAGTGTGTCTGCGTCCCCGTCTTACGGAGAACGAGGCTCTGATCTGGGCCTGCAGCTGTTTCTGCGTGTGGTCCAGGACAAACCCCTGGAGAACGTGGTCATGTCCCCTCACGGCGTGGCCTCTGTCCTGGGCATGCTGCTCCCGGGGGCCCACGGGGACACTCGCCGACAGATAGTCACCGGCCTCAAATACAAGAGGACGGGTGTGTGTGTGTGTTTGCTCTGCTTTCATTTGCATTCCTTCAGCATTAACACATAAGGCCAGATTTACTAAATGCTTGTGTCAGTGCAAACCCTATTTTGCATTAAGAAACAGGATTTACTAAAGACACGCTGTTAGAAATGAGGGATAAAAATGCATATGGTTTCCCTGTCAAACCACTTAATTTATGGGAGGAGAGTATTTTAAATGAATCATGCAACATGATTTGCTCTATTACTTACCGCCCTGAAAAAGCATGTCTTTACTGCTTTTGCACATTAACATAACATTGAATTTGTGCATTGTAGAGCTGCACGATTAATCGTTAAAGTCTTTTTTTGAGGGAGTCATTGAATCATTCATTAGCAGTTTCCCTGTCAAACCACTACATTTATGGGAGGAGAGTATTTAAATGAATCTTGCAACATGATTTACTAAGGTTTGCGCTTGTCAATTTACTGGTATTTGCACCATTATTAACCGCCCTAAAAAAAGCATGTCTAACCTGATTTTGCACCTGACATGACATTGAATTTGTGCATTGTAGATCTCGATTTAAACACCCACATGATCTTATTCCTAAATTACAAGGATTTGCCTTTGTCTATTAAACCTTTAACAAAATCATACCGGAACATTGAGATCCTGATCCAGAGAGAGCGGTTATCATGTGTAGATATGAAACAGAGTCATTGAATCATTCATTCAAGAGATTTGTTCAAAAACGCTGATTCAAGTCTTTATGAGTGAGTCATTGAATCATTCATTCAAGAGATTCGTTCAAAAACTCTAATTCAAGTCTTTATGAGTGAGTCATTGAATCATTCATTCAAGAGATTCGTTCAAAAACGCTGATTCAAGTTTTTATGAGTGAGTCATTGAATCATTCATTCAAGAGATTCGTTCAAAAACGCTGATTCAAGTCTTTATGAGTGAGTCATTGAATCATTCATTCAAGAGATTCGTTCAAAGATGCTGATTCAAGTTTTTATGAGTGAGTCATTGAATCATTCATTCAAGAGATTTGTTCAAAAACGCTGATTCAAGTTTTCATGAGTGAGTCATTGAATCATTCATTCAAGAGATTCGTTCAAAGATGCTGATTCAAGTTTTTATGAGTGAGTCATCGAATCATTCATTCAAGAGATTTGTTCAAAAACGCTGATTCAAGTTTTTATGAGTGAGTCATTGAATCATTCATTCAAGAGATTCGTTCAAAAACGCATGCTCAAGTCTTTATGAGTGAGTCATTGAATCATTCATTTCAAACCAAAAAAAATAAAATAAAATTCATTCTAATTAATTAAACATTTTTAAATAGACTGCATTAATCATTAGCTCTAGTGCATTGTCATTAGATCACCCGCACCAGTTTGCACTCCCATCTGCGTTTCATTAGATTGTGGCTTCACGCTAATTTGAACAGTTTAGTAGTTCTGGCTCTTAGTGTGTAATTCAGTGCCACAGATGCCTTTTGGACGCCTCAAAAAAAGTAGCATGTGGAGTATCATAAATGTTCAATTGATTTTTGCCTGGCAGACTATACAATGGGCGATTGAAAATAGCAATTTCAACCCTGTAATTGATATATAAATTCCTTTCGTGTGTTTGTTTTGCTCTTAGGTCCATATAAGATGTTGCGGAAGTTGCATAAGGCCCTAACGACCAAATCCAACGCTGATATTGTGACGATCGCCAACGCGCTGTTCCCCAACGAGGGCTTCAGCATGAAAGAAGACTTCCTGACAGCCAACAGGGAGAACTTCCTGTGCCACAGTCAAACCATTAACTACAGCGACCCAGAGAAGGCTGCAGAAACCATTAATGAATGGGTGAAGAACAGCACTAAAGGTACACCTCACGTTGACCTCTGACCCCTGGATCTGATACCCTGACCTCTAGCCTGGATTACTGAAAAAGGATTTTTCAATGCAACTTCTCTCGAAATGTGATATTTATCCCTAAATAAGGTCTAAGCCCTAAGATTAGTGCTTTTAATGTTCAATGTTAATATAATTTTATTTATTTATTTATTACATGTATATATTGGTATGTTCATGTAATAGCCATTAATAGGCTACAAAATGAGTTCCCATTCATTTTTTTTAATATTTGATTCCAATACACAATCTTTATTTGTTTGTTTGTTTATTTATTAATTAATTTGTATCTTTTATTATTAATCTTAAGAACATTTTCCAAGTCATATAACAAAAATTATAAGGAAAATATAAGCTGAATTATTGAAAATTAATTGACTTAAACCTAATTAAGTTTATCAAAAACTGAAAACCAAAAATTTTTCAAATAAAAAAACGTTTTATTTATTTATATCAATCACACAAATCATTATTTTAAACTTTATTTATGTCCCACATCCCCCCCCCTCCATTTTTTTTGTTGCAAAAATTTCAATTCTTAGACAAAATGGACATAAAATAGAAAACAGCTGATATAATATTTAGTTAGTTAGACCTCCTGATGTTGTCCGTTCAGTGACCATTTGTTGAAAAATAACTTTTCCTGCCATATTTAGTACTCTATTTGTGTGCCAATTAATTTGTAATATTATGTTATACTATAACATGCTCTGTTTTTTTGTCTTTTTATTTCTTCAGGCCATATTCCCAGCCTTGTCCAGGCGGATATGTTCGATCCGGTTCTGACTCGTTTGGTGGCTGTAAACTCCATTTACTTCAAAGGCCTGTGGAAGTCCCGTTTCCAAGCCCAGAACACCAAACCCAGAAGCTTTACTGCAGGAGATGGAAAGTCATACAAAGTGCCCATGATGTCCCAGCTCTCCGTCTTCAACTACGGTGAGATGGTGGGATTTCCTCACAGGTTGCACCAGCTATTAAACACACACACACACACACACACACACACACACACACAGAACTGAAAGATTTTCCTGCTACATGAATCATGCCATTGTCTGGCTACTTGTCGAACTCTTTTCCAGAGACGACGATGCAATAAAAACGTGGCTACTTTTTAAATATCTGGGAACTCTGGAGTATTTTAACTTTACAATTCCTCATAACCCAGGAGATGGGAATAAAATAGTGCAAAATGTGAATTAATTGAGTTCTAATGTAAGAGCCAAGAGTGTGTCTGGCCATCAGCAGAAGGATTTAATCCATGAAAACACCAATAAACTTTAGTTCTTTTACTAGCTTTGATATTAGCCCTTTACAAGCAGAATTAAGTGTTTTATAGACTGCACTTATAAAGTTCACCGGGGTGACTGGGATATGATCCATACACGCATGTGTCAGGTTTTGTTTTTTTATATACTGAAATTTAGGTTCATAAAACTAATATTTTAAAGAGGCCATATTTATAGAAGTCTTGGTTTTGTTTATGGGCTCTACAAGAATAGGTTTTCATGCTTGAATGTTCATAACACACATTATTTTCCCCATATTCTCCATTGCTGCATATGGAAGCTTGTTTCCGCCAAAGAATAAAAAAGGTAATTGCGACTTTTTATCTCACAACTCTGACTTTTTTTCTCTTATTGTGTGATGAGTTTACATAAAAAGATATAATAGTCAGAATTGTGTGAGTTTATTTCTCACAATTTGATTATTCGAGTTTCTGCGGTTTTCGCATCCGTAGCAAGTATTTTGATGGTGTTTTGACAATTCAGAGCCACCGAATGACGAATAAGAAAAAAAAAATGCATACGAAAAAGTTTGGACTCTGGAGTGTGCAAGGACCTTTACACGCAATTGTGACTTTATATCTCGCAATTCTGAGAAATAAAGTCAGAATTGCGAGATGTTAAACTCACAATTGCGAGTCTTATCTCTTTTTTTATCTTTTAAAACGTTTTATTCTGTGGTGGAAACAAGCTTTCATAGTTGCAGCTCCTCTCTTCCCAGTCTGTCAGTAACGCTTTGTTTAGTTCCTGTCTCTATGAAGCCCCTCCTTCTGAAAAGCACACTGTGCTCTGATTGGTCGGCTGGATCAGTGTGCTGTGATTGGTCAAGCGCTTCAAGCGTGTTTGGGAAATGTCCCGCCCCTTACCATAACCACCAGTTTCAACACACTACTAACCAACTCAACCAGGCCCTTCCCCTTTATCCTGCATATTAATTAGTTAAATGAGGAATATTGTGACGTGTTTGTTCCCGGAAGAAACTCAAGGCGTTTCAGGGAGTTCAGAAACACTGACCCTGATATAGAGAATAACTCCCGCTGGAGGGACTTTGTAACTTTGCAGAGCTTTTTCATGCTCAAACAGCAACATCACACACTACAGCAGTGTTTCTCAAACTTTTTCTGCCATTCCCCACTTTGAAGGTAGGGAAGGGTTCGTGCCCCACCTGTCCTTATGCAATCGCCCCAACAAAATGTTAATAAACTAGGCTTTAAGTTAAAATGTATTTTATTAACATGACATTTTAAAAACATGAACATGACAGTAGATAAAAATAATAATGCAATTGTGTTTGTATTTTGCCTCTGATAACATCAAATTCAGAAACGGGAGAAAATAAAAGTGTGGACTAGTTGTGCTTTGCTTTACTATTTTGTCACTTCGCAAATTGCATGCAAAAAGAACAAACAAAATTGAAAAAGAATAATAGTAATCTCAGGGTTTTTCCTGGCTCAAAACGAGGCGGAGGTGGTAAAATCCTAATGTACGTATTTTAGGTATTTTTATAATAATAATTGTATTTTGTATTTTTCGAGGACTATCATATAAGCTACTGTTTCCCACAGTATTTTGCGTGTGGTGTGGACCTCTGCACCCCTATAGGGAGGTCCGGGGGCATGTTCCCCCGGAAGAAAAGTTTGTACGTTTTAAAGATAAATTCATAAATCTGGTGCACTTTGAAAGTTCAACATTAAGTGATTAACGTTAACTAATTTAGTGTCTGCAATGAGCCTGTTTTGTAGTATGCTATATTTTCTGAGCCAGAGACGGAGAGCGCTCACCGCTTGACATCACAACTATTCAGTGTTTTCAACCACAATGTTTATTTTAAGTTTCAGACATTTAAATTCACATAAGTCCTAAAAAAGCAATACATTTAGAGTTTGTCAAATACACACTTATGTCTATGGAAGCGGCAATAATAATTATTCCATTATAATTAGACGACACGTATTATTCATATCAAATACACATCGTGTAAGTAACTTTCAAGTTTACTCTATGCTTCTCCCAGTTCATCGGCCACTTACTTTCATGTATTTCGGGAGAAGTGGATAAATTGACGTTTGTTAAATCCAACAGATCCGATTCTCTAAAATCCGGCATAAACTATAACGGCCATCGCGTATAACGTTAGCTCAACTAAGGTGTTTAAACAACAAAACGCATCCATTTGCTCATATTTGACAATCGGAATATCAGATATTTCCTGCTATAGCCAACAAATTTGTGAAATAAAAGCAGATAATCAGTCATTCAGCGCTATTGTGGCTGCGGTGTGACAAGCAATGACGCGCCACCATGGAAACCATAAAGGGATACGATCTAAATAACGGGCGCCTCTAAAAACTTTTAAACTTACGTGTGAAAAGGTTAAGTAAGGCTTACATTTAAATGTGTCGTTGTTTTGTTTAGAGTTTATGCTCAATAAATAAAGAAATTAATAGAGATGGGCACACAAATTACCACATTTTCTCCGTTTGTCGCGCCCCACTTGTCATGCTTCCATTCCCCACCAGTGGGGCGCGCCCCACACTTTGAGAAACGCTGCACTACAGAAAGATGAACATGGAAAAAAAGCATAATAGGTCCTCTTTAATAGTTGAGAGACCGAGTGTGCAGCATAAAGCCTCATCCGTTTCTTTGTTCTTGTTTTCTCGGCAGGTCAAGCCAGCACTCCAGAAGGTTTGAAGTACACAGTGATCGAGCTGCCGTATCATGGTAATAGCATGAGCATGTTCATTGCGTTGCCGTCAGAAGAGGCCACGCCCCTTTCGGCCATCTTACCTCACATCTCCACAGCGACTGTCCAGAGCTGGACCAAACAGCTGGTCCCGAGGAGGATGCGCTTCCTGATTCCGAAGTGAGACACCCGTCGTCACCCTAATCCTTTAAAGGGGTGGTATAATGCCCTTTTCACAAGATGCTAAATAAATCTCTAATGTCCCCAGAGTGTGTATGTGAAGTTTTAGCTCAAAATACCCCACAGATATTTTTATATAGCATGTTAAAGTTGTCACTTTTTGAGGGTGAGCAAAAACGCACCGTTTTTGTGTGTGGCCCTTTAAATGCAAATGAGCTGGGGGCGGAGCTTCAAGAGCTTGTGTCCAATAGCACCTTCGATTACTTTTGAAGATTTCAAAACCTTTAGCCTTTTATGTTCAAACCGGAAGATGGACTCAAGAAGAAGTGACAACATTTCTGAATGGTTAGTTGATGAATTTACGTCGCTTATGTGTAGTTATATTCTAGTCATTGATTAGCATATTCTGTCATGATAATCTATAAATCACGTTCCCGGGGGCGGGGTTTATGTAAATTTTTGGGTTAGTGATGTCACTAACCCAGGAGGAATGTCGTGTAGTCCCTACCAGCCGTTTGTTGTAGTCCTTAAAAAGCCATTTCTTTAAAAGAAATTTTAAATTTCTTTACTCATATCTTTGAGTGTTGTGACTTTGCAGATGTTGTTTATGCTCAAACACCAACAGTACACACTAACTAAAGTTAGAAAAGTGAAATCATAATCAACCAATCAGCCCTTTAATGTTCCCTTGGGCTGAATCCGAAATCACCCACTAAACCCTCATTCACTATTCCCTACGTTAGTCCCCTAATACCGTTCACTTGAAGGAGTGAATGAAAAGGAGTGAGCGAATTCAGACAGCCCTTGAGCGTACATCGGTTGTACACTCGTTGCAGTGCACTGTGGGATTGAATAAGTGCACTCAATAACGTGCACTATGGTTTCGGACACCACTACAAATGGCTGTCCATTCAAATAACGCCCTATTTCGGATTCAGCCTTGGACTTCCCCCCCTTCAAATAAGTCATTTTAAAAGGCATCTTTTCTATGATGCAGTGCTATTTTAGCATTATTCATACTATTATAGTTTTCTAATTTTTATATTTTCAGTTTCCATTGTAATTTTAGTTTAGTTTTTTTGTATCTTTTTTAATATTTCTATATATTATTAATTTATTTTATTTTATTTTTACTAATTGTAGTACTTCAACTAAAACTTATGCAAACAGCGAATTTTTGCTTAATTTTTAAGTTTGAAGGTTTGCGTCTGATATTTTCTCAAGGCATGCAGGTTATGAATGACATGAGGGTGTGTAAACGATGACAGGATGTTGATTGGTTTTGGTGGACTAGGCTTATATTTGAAACCCTTTACATACTTAAACCTGGATTTAGTCTTTAGAAAAGCTGAAATAGATGCAAAGTGCAGAAATTCAGTGTTATGGAAGCTCATTTTTGCCACATAAGAAAAAAAAGTCATTATTTGAGCAATAATCACAGTCACAATTATGAGATACAAATGTCTGATTTTTTTATTTTTTATAATTATGACTTTTTATCTCAACATTTTTACTTTTTATGCTATACTCTCGACTTTTATCTCATAATTTTGACTTTATATCTCATAATTTTGACTTGGTATATAATTTTGATTGTGCTAATTTACTTTTTAAGTCATAATTATGACCCGACATAATTTTAAATACATCATTTTGACTGTCATAATTTACTTTTTATCTCATAATTAAGACTTATTAGTAGGTATGTCATCATTTAAACTGTCACAATTTTGACGTTTTATCATAATTTTGACTTGGTATATTATCATTTTGACTGTTGTAATTGACATTTTGACTGTCATAATTTTGAGTTTTTTATCATTATTTTCACTTAGTATATAATTTTGACTGCCATAATTGACTTTTTATCTCATAAATATGATCTTAGTATGTCATACTTTTGACTTTATGCCATAATGTTAACTGTCATAATTTTGACTTTTTATCTCATAATTCTGACTGTCATCATTTGGACTTTTTATCCTATAATCTTGACTTTCCTCATCATTTTGACTTTGTCTATAATGACTTTTGTATCTCATAATTTCGACTTTTTATGTCATTGTAACTTTTGGCTTTTTATCTCATGTTTATTTAGTATTTTTTATTTTATTTCAATTACAAAAACTAATTAATAAATTTTTTAGTTTTAGTTAACATAATTAAAACATAACATAATTTATTGTGGGTACATAACATAACCCACAATACCAATACTAGTATGACCTGTAGTGAATCTGACATACTTTGTGGACTCATTATTAGCCAGGACAAGCACCACTAATAACGGCGTCTGTCTGTCTCCTCTTCTTCGAGTAGATTCACAGCCGACGAAGAGGTGGATTTGGAGGCTCCTCTTACAGCGATGGGAATCAAAAACATCTTCAGTCAGAGCAAAGCTGATTTCAGACACCTGAGTGAGTGACAGCTGTCAGTCATGCGTTCATGAGTTCATGTGTTTGTGCTTGAACTAATGATATCGTTGGTTGTTGACTGTGAACTTCAGCCGCATGAATCACGTCTCTCAGTGATGTGTGAAAATGAGTCAGAGTGGCTGGTCACTATCCCAGTGCCAGATGAGCTCCAAACAGACTATCCTCCTCAGAGCCTTTGCTTTATTACCGTCATTCATGCTGTGAAACCACAAACTTTAACCTCAATTGCTGCCAGCAGTGAATCAAAGAAAAGCTAAAAGTCATAGTTCAAGTTCACCCAGAAAAGAAACACACACATGTTATGTTTTCAATGCAACACAAAAGGAGATTTTTTTCCCCCGTACAAAAACATGTCAGTCAAAAACGATCATAAAAGCTCTTTTTGGAGCTTGACAGGCACTATGAAATATCATTGTATGGACAATAGAAGAAAGTCATACAGGTTTGGGACCATGTGAAGATGCGTAAATGATGACTTTGTGAGCCCTTTCTGTTCTTAAACCTTGATTTTTGGTGTTTAGAAAAGCCAAAGTATTTTAACGAGGGCAGAAATTCAGTGTTATGGAAGCTAATTTGTGCCACGTAAGAAAACAAACGTCATCCTTTGATAAATCATAATCATAGTCATCATAAATCATAGTTGAAAGTATGAGATGAGAGTCATTATTATGACTCTCAAATTATGATTTTTTCATAATTATGACCTTTTATCTCATTATTATGACTTAGTATCTCAAAGTTATGATTTTTTATCTCATATTGACTTTTTTTTGTCATAATTATGACTTCTTTTTATATCATAGTTATAACTTAGTATATTATAGTTACTATTTACATCAGAAGTTTTGGCTTTGTCATTATTATGAATTTTAATGTCATAATAATTACTTCATTTTCCATCATTTTGACTTTTTATTTCATAATTATGACCTGGTGTCTCATAGTTATGACTTTTTATCTCATAATGTCAACTTTTGTCATAATGTTTGGCTTTTATTATCACAATTATCACGTAGTATCTTATAATATCAACTTTTTGTCATAATTATGACTTTTATATCATAGTTTTTACTTAATATATCATAGTTACAACTTTTCATCATAAATTTGACTTTTTGTCATAATTTGGGGCTTTTTTATTATCATAATTATCACGTAGTATCTTATAATATCAACTTTTTGTCATAATTATGACTTTTATATCATAGTTTTTACTTAATATATCATAGTTACAACTTTTCATCATAAATTTGACTTTTTGTCATAATTTGGGGCTTTTTTATTATCATAATTATCACGTAGTATCTTATAATATCAACTTTTTGTCATAATTATGACTTTTATATCATAGTTTTTACTTAATATATCATAGTTACAACTTTTCATCATAATTTTGACTTTTTGTCATAATTTGGGGCTTTTTTATTATCATAATTATCACTTAGTATCTTATAATAACAACTTTTTGTCATAATTATGGCTTTTTATATTATAGTTTTGACTTACCGGTAATATATCATAGTTACAACTTTCCGTCATAATTTTGACTGTCATAATTTTGACCGTCATAATTTTGGGCTTTCTTATTATTATAATTATCACTTAGTATCTTATAATAACAACTTTTTGTCATAATTATGGCTTTTTATATTATAGTTTTGACTTAATATATCATTGTTACAACTTTTTGTCATAATCTTCTTGGCTGTCAGACTGCTTTTTGTCATAATTTCGAATTTTTGTAATGACTTTTTTATATCGTAGTTATGATTTAGTATCTCAACATTACAACATCATTTTGACTTATTGTCATGGCTTTTATTCTCATAATTAATATATTTTATGTTATAATTATGATTTACCAAAGGATGATTTGTGTGTG
The DNA here is from genome assembly GCF_029890125.1 of Rhinichthys klamathensis goyatoka. NCBI lineage: Eukaryota > Metazoa > Chordata > Actinopteri > Cypriniformes > Leuciscidae > Rhinichthys > Rhinichthys klamathensis. Next base: position 837,252 of record NW_026607004.1, on the reverse strand, counting down.
TGTGTGTGTGTGTGTGTGTGTGTGTGTGTGTGTGTGTGGTGGAAATGGACTTTCATACAATGTTTAAGTATCAAGCTGGAAAATATCAGAAATGGCCAAGAGAATCTGTGGAAAAATGAGAGGGACAGATATAAATACATACTAAAGTACAGAGAGAAAGAGTATAAAAGAAGATGATTATGAACTAAAGAAGATGATTCTGAACTATAGGAAGGAAGGAAGGGGTTTAGCAAGCGCTGGAGGCCCAGCTGGCACTGCAGTTTGAAGTGTTGTTCTGTTGCCCCAGTGTGGCCGTCTGATGAAATGACATGATGACTGTCTATGGTGGATGGATGAAATTAGGATGTAGCAGATCTGCTCTATTAGCTGAATACAGATTATTTTATATGGTTATGAATACTAATAACTAATACAAATAACATGTATGACTGTTTATTGCTGTGCAACATCACAAAAGATTTGATGATTATATTGTGTTAAAAGTGTAGTCTTTATGTTTGTGTTTGCAACAGGTTCAGAGTTTGTTTACGTGTCCAAAGCCCTTCAGAAAGCCAAGATAGAGGTCAATGAGGATGGAACCAAAGCCTCTGCTGCCACAAGTAAGTCACTGTGTCATCAATGCTTTTAAAGTCAGAAGTTGTTGGCAACTCACAATCAGCCTTCACCAGTGGTCATGATCCACGTGTTCTCTCTCATCTCAGCTGCAATCTTGCACGCCCGATCTTCTCCTCCATGGATGGCTGTGGACAGACCATTCCTGTTTCTTATCAGACACAATGCTACAGGTACACACACACACAAACCGCTCATATCTGTTTCATAGTTATGAATCTGTAATATTAAAATGTCCTGACTGTGAAATCTGATCCCGTTCTCCTCTCAGGAACCATCCTGTTTGCTGGCCAGATCAACAAACCTTGAGCCCGGAGATCATAGGGGTTTCTTCCTGTATGTCTCATCAGTGACACACACACACACACACACACACACACACACACACACGCACACAAACGCATGGATATTTTAAACTTTTGTCCTGGACTGCGTGTTCTGTGCCTATTCAATTTCTCAAGTGTCTTTTTACCATAATTTTTACTTTGTCTTTGTATTGCATTTCTGTTTTCTTTATATTCTTGGGGAACATTTTATAAGATTTTATACATGGTTTATAATTTGTGTCTAATGCAAACGTTCTCACAAAATGTGTGCAACTTAAATGCTGAGATAACTTTTGTTTAACTTTAACTGAGATCATTTTTGTTCTTAATAGTGTCAATTTATTTGGCATATTAATGATACATTTTCCTGCATCGAGTTATATTTTATTAAATAAGGTACTTAAACTGGTTCACTTTGTCTTTTCCAAATCTCAGACGACTTTTTACAACATTTGTTCTTTATTTAATAAAGTACACTAAATGTACTTGTTTTGTCGCTTTTGTAGTTGTATTTATTATGTTTGATTAACACTGATATATAATACTAGATACTATTAATAGTTAGACAAGTTCACTAATAAACTATAGTCCATATCATGTATAATGGTGATTTAAAGTAAAATTGGTTTAAACAAATAATAGTGCTAACATTTTTCAGAACAAATACAAAATTAGTTTTGTTGTACTTATATTATAATATATTAAATGTATACTATGTTATATTTATACAAATGTTAGGCTAAATATATGCACAATTACATATAATTATCAAAAAATAATATAAATGTAAATATTGTAACTTAATATAATAATTTCACATTCATGTAATGCTCAATGTAATATTTTAATCAGTGTTGGGTGTAATTAATTACTTATTAATCTCAAATTAATGACTTTTCCCTTAAAGTAAAGTAGACTACTTTTAATTTTTCTGTAATTTAATTATAGTTCCTTCTGATGTAATTGCATTAAATACTGTTTAGACTATACAACAAATCTATACAAAACAATATTGGATTTAACATCAAAATGTAATGTTAAAATGTATGTTTTTAATGTAACCTTCTCGCTTTACACACTTTGGTCAGTTCAAGAATAAATTAGGCAATTGTTTATTTGTAAGAATTAAAAGAGCAGTTTTATTTCTATCCTTGTATTTGTCAACTGATCGAGGTTGATATGGGATTTAGAAAGTAATAAGTAGGGGTGTCCCCGACTAAGGATTTTCATAGTCGAATCAGATTCGTCAAGTCCTGCCTATAGTCGACTAATAGTCGAATCATGTGTGTGGTGTTGGGAAGGGGGCGGGGCTTTAACATTTTAATGCCGCGATGTACAGAACATCACACAAAGATATAGAAGAAAATGTATAAAAACATTTTTGATCAATAAAACTAAGAAATAACATAAATAACTGCAGAAAGGCCACACTTTAGATAGGATTTGCATTTTACATGCAAATTAAATCGGCTGAATTGCCTGTATGAGCATGCTCTAAGTAGGCCTACAGCGCAACATCGATGCACTGAAAAATAATCAACAATTAAGAACACAATATACATTTATAATAAATAAAAATACAAAACGAAATAAGTCAGAATCAAGTCACAAGAAGCAGAACAAATGTGTGCAAAATGCCTAAAGTGCAGGGGAACAAATATTCATAACACAAGTCACAAATAGTTAAATTAGATCACCCTGAGTGATCAATTAATAAAATAAAAATAAAGAAATTATTAAAATAACGAAAGTATGGCCAGGATTGTCAACTTTGTCTTTTTAACAGCAGAAACAACAATAAACGCTCAACTGGAGCGGCAGTCTTTTTAGCTAAACGTGTACAGTATCCAAAAATCAAATTAGAACCGGCTGAAATGTTTTGAAATCACTTGTACCCATACCTGATCGAAAAAACAAAATCCAGTCTTTCACTCGGCCTGTGTCCGTTTGAGTCTTTCAAAATTGTGTGCGCGGATAAAATACCTTCTAAAACGCTTAACGTGAAAAACGCTTAACGGCTTTGTCCTAAAACTGTTATATTAAAAGATCAAATTCTGTACACACCTTATTAATAAAGCATACTATATAGTCTACAGAAAAGCAGATGAGCCCAGAATATGAACGCAACGCGTTTTATTATAGGCTACGTTAAGCATTTTCCTCCCATTGAAAACCGTTAAAGAAAAAGCTTTACGTGACTTTCTATAGGAGAAACGCGTTGCGTTCATATTCTGGGTTCATCTGCTTATCTGCACATAGAATGGTTTCTTAAGGTGTGTAGCCTACTTTGTACATACATTACGCTCGTAAAAGTGCCATTTAAGCGTTTTAAAAGCTTTTTTCACGTTAGGCATTTTAGAACATCCCGAGGAAAACCTGTTAACGTTGGCCGGCAGAAGTGCGATCATGGTTTTCCTGATGAAAATGAAAATCCAGCCTTGGAGAATATCCTTTCTGATGGTGTGCATTTAGATTTTCTTATCCCAGACATTTTCAAAGATTTAAATCCCTGCCGACAAGACGCTCCTCTGTCGGTCACGGATCGAAAGTGAAACTTAAATCTGTCACGGCTCACGGGGTGTTTGGATTTATTCACGCTGCACGCACGTTAAAAAATATTTATTAAAAGCTTCTTTCTTTGCACATTTTTATTGACAGCATTATCATAATAGGCTGTATATTAACGTATTGACAGAAAACCAGTAGTTCTATGTGAAATCAGACATTGAGCACACTCATATAGCCAAAATGACATAATCCTCGTTTAACAACACATCTGCGAAGATTCGACCGTGAGATTGGTAGTCGAATCAGGCTCCTCCTATCGAAGCATCGAATCTTCGACTATTCTGGGTCACCCCTAGTAATAAGTAGTCAATACTTTTTAGAGAGATGAACTAGTACAGTAAAATAATTACACTGTAATTAGCTAGTAATTAATTACTGAAAACTGATATTAATAAAGTACATCGATACAGTCATGCTCAAAAGGTTACATGCACCTTGCGGAATCTGCAAAATGTTAATTATTTTAACAAAATGAGGGGGATCATACAAAATGCATGTTTTTTTATTTAGTACTGTCCTGAATAAGATATTTTACATAAAAGATGTTTTACTGGTATCTAAGATTTTTTGCATCATAACTGGCTGGTAAAAAATATTTATGGCCGGTAGCCTACATTTTCTTAAAGGGGTGGTATAATACCCTTTTCACAAGATGTGAAATAAGTCTCTGATGTCCCCAGAGTTTATATGTGAAGTTTTAGCTCAAAATACCCCACAGATATTTTTATATCAACGGGTGAGCAAAAACGCACCGTTTTTGTGTCTGTCCCTTTAAATGCAAATGAGCTGCTGCTCACGGAACAGGGGGCGGAGCTTCAAGAGCTTGTGTCCTGAAAATTTCAAAAACTTTTAGCCTTTTATGTTCAAAACAGAGTTAGACAAAGATGGAGAGACTCAAGAAGAAGTGACAACATGTAGACATTTCTGAATGGTTAGTTGATGAATTTGTTGCTTATGTGAAGTTATCTTCTAGTCATTGATTAGCATATTCTGTCATGATAATCTATAAATCACGTGTTGTGGATATAATTCTATTCGAAAAGCTAGGAGGAAGGAGACAAGTGGAAACCCCTTAAAAGTCAAATTAGTAAATGTTTATTTCTTGCAAGAAGTAAAATTGGCATTCAAATACAGACAGCATCTATATGAGATTAAAAATCCTAAAAAAGGGATTTCTTTAAAAGCAAATATCTTTGAGTGTTGTGACTTTGCCGATGTTGTTTATGCTCAAACAGCAACATTACACATTAACTAAAGTTAGAAAAGTGAAATCACAATCAACCAACCACCCCTTTAAATCACTGGTCATTGGCAGGTGTGGCAACAAAAAAAGTTAGTTTTAGGCCCTGTTTGCAAAAAAATCCATTAATAATTTATGGTACACGATGACAGACACAAAAATGATGTACACACGAGCTACTAAACGCCCATGAAGAGACGACTCAACGCCGGCGATATGCCCTAAATTAATACATGATTAACTAACTGTATTTTTTCTATGTACATTTCTGAAATGCACTTTCTGTAAAGCTGCTTTGAAACAATATGTATTGTGAAAAGCACTATACAAATAAATTTGAATTGAATTGTTAAAATTATACAGCATAGTTTGGAAGTAAACCTTGGTCCCAGATAGCACACGTACATCACACAGACGTCTTTAGGACGTTTCCTGTCAGATGTCAAATAGACATCTCAAATGTCTTTGAGATGTTTATCTTTTAGAATATTTTTTTGACATCTTAAAGACGTCTATCAGATGTTAGTAAACAGCAGATGCTTTCCAGACAAAGTGATCTTCAACAGACATCTTGAAGACGTGCGTCTGCTATCTGGGGGTGTTTGTGTTTTTTTAACGGACGCGTTTTTACGGAGAGTTACGGTATCGCGCTGTTGCGGTTGAACTTCCTCAACGCTGAACGCTCAGCTGACTCGAGAGGAGGAATCATCACACACACACACAGAGAGAGAGGGAATCGAGGGGAAAACAGCGATGGCGGCGGAGATCCACTCGAGGCCTCAGAGCTTCAGACCCGTCCTGTTAAACAAGATCGAGGGCCACAGCGACACCGTGAACACGGCCGTGCTGATCCCGAAGGAGGACGGGGTTATTACGGTCAGCGAGGACAGGTAACTAACGTTACACGCGCCCGTGTAAACACGAACACAGAATGTGACAACGCTGAAATCTACACTTGTCTCGTTTATCTGTTTATTTGTTTTAAAACATGCGTGATTATTCTCCTACAAGAATAGCGGGGCATGGTAATACCATGGTACTATAGGATTACCATGTTTAGGGTAACGTTACTTCCATGATACATGTCCAAAACATCATGGCACTGTTTGTTAGTGTTTTGAATGCACTTGAAGTTTACAAGCTAGATTGTTGCTTGAAAACTTCAGAATTGAAGATGAATTATGAATTACCATGGTCATCATAGAGGATATGTGTACTACAGTAAAAATGTGATAGGCTACGTGACACGTGTGTGACGTGTTTGCCACACAACTGCCATAATGTGACCACAAATCAAAACTAGAATGATACTTAAAGCTTCCCACAGTGTTTGAAGATCTTGTGTTCATTTATTTAGATTTTACACTTAACAATAATTGTAGTAAATGGAAGCATTTCTGCAGCAGTAGAAAAAAAATGCTTTTGTAAATCATAATTATGACGTAAAAAGTAGAACTGACTTTATACTTCAGAACTGAACTGAACTGAACTATACAGTAGAACTGACTTTATAGTCATATTTCTGAGACGAAAAGTTGAAAATATGATAAGTTGGAAAGTTATCTCATAAATATGACTTGGTAGCTTATGTCATGATTTCATATTATGAAATGTCTTTTGGACTTAGGCTATCAAGTATGAGGATAGATTACAGGCCCATATACTATGTTTTATTTATTACTACTGTGGATTATTGTAGTTATTGTGGTAGCTTGACGATGCCTGATTTACTGACAGCTTCTTACACTTTGAAGAACATCCCATATTATATTATTATCTTAATAAAAGGTGGTTACCATGGTAATTTTGACACGTTTTTCTAACATAGATATTGTGCTCCATTTAAATGTATTTTTGGATAATATTATTTCTGTTGTTCACCTGGTTTTTATGGAAAATGCAACTTAGTGGTTAGTTCACTCAAAAATGAAAATGATCCCATAATTTACTCACCCTCAAGCCATCCTAGGTGTTTATGACTCTCTTCTTTCAGCCAAACACAATCAGAGTTATATAAAAAAATATCCTGGGTCTTCCAAGGTTTATAATGGGAGTGAATGGTAACTTGGATCTTGAAGCCCATAAAAACTTCCATCATAAAAGTTATCCTTATGGATCCAGGGGGTTAATAAAGGCCTTCTGAAGTGAATCGGTGCGTTTTTGTAAGAAAAATAACCATAATTTACTACTTTAAATTCAACTGTACGTGGGACAACATTATCTGAAAGTGTTACTGGGGTTTTGGATATTTTGTCAGCCTAAAAGTTCAGCAAAGCACCTTTGGTTTAAGAAATCTTCTTTCAGTGACGTCGGTTAAGTTCCTCTCTTGCTTTGTTTCTGCAAGGGAAATCATATCTGATGTCTTCATGCATTTCAACATACTCGTCTTAATGTTTCAAAACAATGACATCCTTTTAAAATGGGATTTAAACATGTTTTTAAATGCTAAACAGGAGAAACAACTGGCATCGACAGCATGTGTTTCCAGATGGCCATTACGGGAAGCTTAAAGATGATCAGTTAGCTAGAAAACAGCTCCAGAGTTCAACACGTGGCGTTAGAGAAGCACATCTCAGAGATGAGTTTGAATCATTTATATAGTTGTGAATGAACATGCTTTGCTCCTATGGACTGAGTTTTTTCATCTCTGAATATATTTGACATTTGAATGATTCTGGCTCGACAGAACGGTGTTCGTGTAGTCGGAGAGACGTGTGTGTTCATGTCCTGATTACCTGCATTATTCGCCATGTGAGAGCAGGTGCACACACACACATATGAAACGCTTGAGGTTTTAGCAGGAACTGAAACTAAACGAACAGAGTTCAGCTGCTCTGGAGACACGTGTGTGTGTTTCTGTGCATGACCATCACACTTCAGCTATTTTTTATAATATTATTATATTATATTATATTATTTATTGCTGTCAAAATAACCACGATTAATCAAATCTAACATAAGTTTATATATATACATATATATATATATATATAAATACATGTATACATACATAGTGTGTGTGTGTATATGTGTATATATATATATATATATATATATATATATATATATAAAAACTTATGTTAGATTTTATTAATCATGGTTATTTTGACAGCAATAAATAATATAATATAATCCCGAAGAACATCAGAGGGTTAATAGTGATGAATTGCATCTAACCTAATTTAAAAAAAATATATATATATATTAGGGCTGTCAAATGATTAATCACATCCAAAATAAAAGTTTTTTTTACATAATATATGTGGGTGCACTGTGTATAATTATTTTATATATATAAATACACACACATGCTTGTATATATTTAAGAAATATTTTCATGTATATACTGTATATAGATTTATATATAATTTATATTATATATAAATATAAATATTTTATATATAAATAATATTTTTTTCTTAAATATACATGCATGTGTGTGTATTTATATATATACAAAATAATTATACACAGTGCACCCACATATATTATGTAAAAAAAAACTTTTATTTTGGATGTGATTAATCATTTGACAGCCCAAATATATATATATAAATACATGTATACATACATAGTGTGTGTGTATATATATATATATATATATATATATATATATATATATATATATATATATACATACATATACAAATATATTCTAAAATTTTTAGGTTAGAAACAATTCATCACGATTAATCAATTTGACCGCACATATATTATTTTTCATTTTTATATATATATATATATATATATACACACACCCATATATGTTAATTTTTATGTTAGATGCAATTAATGGCGATTAATCGATTTGAAAGCAATAATTATATTTTATTATATCTAGCCTACGTTTGAGGCTTTTTATATATATATATATAAATATTCTATTATACACTACCGTTCAAAATTTTGGGGTCAGTGAGAATTTTATTTTTTGGAGGAAAGAAATCAATACTTTTATTTATCAAGGACAGTAAAGACATTTATAATGTTACAAAAGATTCTATTTCAAACAAATGCTGTTCTTTTGAACTTCCTATTCATCAAAGAATCCTAAAAAACCCCAAAAAACTGTACAACTGACAGACCAACAACTGTTTCAACATTGATAATAATAATAAATGTTTCTTGAGCATCAAATCCTCATACTATACTGATTTGTGAAGGATCATTTGACACTGAAGACACTGACACTGGTGATGCTGAAAAGTCAGCTTTGATCACAGGAATAAATTACACTTTACTATATATTCACACAGAAAACAGCTGATTTACACTGGAATAATATTTAATACTATAACTGATTTTTGTTGTATTTTTAATCAAATAAGCGCAGCCATGGTTAGCAGAAGAGAATTCTTTTAAAAGTATTTAAAATCGTACCGACCCCAAACTTTTGAACGGTAGTGTATATTACTTTCTTTTCATGTTCCAAACAAATAATTAATATTAATTTGAGATGATTCTTATATGGTATTTCAAGTCTTATTTGAATGTCTTGTTTGTTTATTTCAGGACGATTCGAGTTTGGCTGAAGCGGGACAGTGGACAGTACTGGCCCAGCATCTACCACACGGTGTCCTGTGAGTATCACTTAACCAAAAAGGAAAATCCTGTCATCATTTCTCACTCGTAATATGTTCCTAACAGTGGAGTGTGTTTAGCGTAATGTTCACGCTGTCATTTTCTTTACAATGAAAGTGAATGTAATCTCAAATAGGGTGGGAATCTCTAGGCACCTCACGATTCGATTCGATTACGATTCAGAGGGCTGCGATTCGATGCTAAATCGATTATCAGAATCTTTTTTTTGTGTGTGTGTGACTATAAATACTTTGCTTTAAAAGTACAAAGTAATGACCCATAAAGAATTAACGTACAATATATTTTATTAACATTGCAAAGAACCAACAGGAAAATACATGTGTGTCTGAACTAGCAGCAGCATATTTGTAGTAAATTAATAATATAACAACGACCGGTAACGTTACAGCCGAGTGTTTTTCCTCCTCTGGCTGGAAACGTGTCATTTGGCTTCATGTGTCTTGTTTCCGAAATATTTTAGTTTTACTCTACAAAGCTTACAACTAGTGTGGCTCTTGTCCAGCTCCTTTCCCCCTTCAACTTCAGAAGCCAAAATATTTCCACACGTCAGCTTTTAACGAGGAGGGTGTTTGGATTTGGCGCTCAGCCATCGCGTCCGCGTCCGTTACGTGCACGCCACAGACGGTCCGGCCACTGCACTTCCGCACTTCAGAGTTCCGTCTTTCGCGTTCCGTCAATATTACGTTATTATAAATATATATCTAAAAAATTTTTTTTTTTTTTTTTTAAATCGATTTTTGACAATTGTGAATCGATTCAGAATCGTCCACGTCCGCATCGCGATGCATCTAAGAATCGATTTTTCCCCCCACCCCTACAAATATGCTGAGAGCAGGTTTGACGTGACTGACACTTTGAGGATTAACACGTCTTTAACACACAGTCTCCTGTTGTCTCACACACTGTACATTCACCAGTGTCACCAGTAAGTGCATGAAGGTTTAATGTGCCATTGCTCTCTTTGTTTGAGTTGATTGACATGTCAAATTCTGGATCAAACCGGATCTGTGTTTGAGAAAAAGGAGGATTGTTGGAGAAAAATTGTAATTTTTAAAAAAATACTTTTATAGTATTTATTTAGTATTTTTGATTAGCTTTATTTTAAAATTAGTCATTTTGAAATGTGATTTTTGTCATATTTATTAGTTTAGTCTAATATTTCTATTTAGCTTTAATGTATTTTATTTTCAGTTTTTGATTTAGTGGTACTTGGAGCGGCACGACTCTAGAAAAATTGAGAATGACGTTTTTTATTTTTTTTTAAAGAGATCACGATTCTCCCACGATTCTGATCAGAAAACTAAACGAAATAACATGTAATTCTCTACTAGAGGTTCAGACAAAATGTTAATCGCTGCAGTCTATTTAAAAATGTTGAATTAATTTCAATGGATTATTTAAAAAGAAAAGCGGTTTGCGTGAATGATAAATACTTCACTTGTTTCATTACTGTATTCATGAATCAGCGTTTTTGAACGAATCTCTTGAATGAATGATTCAATGACACGTACATATTTTGCACATTCTCTTGTCGCCCCCTACTGGCGTAAACGATGTAATGATACAATTGCTAATTGAAGTGCAAATTTTGGTCGCTTCCCTAGACATCAGTGTTTATATCCGAACTATAAACTTTTATCTCAGTACTTCTGAAATAATCTGAATGATTGTAAGACAGAAATATTGATACTGTGTGGTTGAAAAGACTGTTTGTGAAGCTGTTTCATATCTACACATGAGAACCGCTCTCTCTGGGTCAGAACGCAGATCTTTTAGCGATTAATCGTTCAGCTCTAGACTATAGTACTTCAACCTGTTTCCAGTAGTTTTCAAGGCAGCATTTCTAAGTTTTTTTAAAGTTCAGGTCTAATATTTATATTTTCTATTATTTTAGCTTTCAATTAAAGAACCGAAGTGTTGTTTTTGGTGCCGCTAGTTGCACAGAAATGATGCACTTCACCTTTAAGCAGCAGAAATCAAATCTCAGAGGAAGTAGATCAAGTGTTTCTCTTTCTGTCCAGCTCCGTGTTCCTGTATGTCATATCACCATGAGAGCAAGCGGATCTTCATAGGACAGGACAATGGGGCCGTTGTGGTAAGTGTCACTGTATCGCCCCCACCCCGAGGGCCTAAGTGTTATCAAATGTTGAATATTATATCTCTATGTGCTTCTCAACCCTAGTGAGGTTGTGTCCTTTAGTCCTTCTGAGGCTTGTAGGCTAAAATAAAATATAACATTTATGCCTTAATCTCCGAAAACGTCCTACATTTCATTCAGTGCAGACTCATTTTCCATCAGTTATGTGTCGTGAATTGGAATGTGTGCAAAGGATTGTGGGTTATTGAAGGATATCCTTCAAAATGAGCCGAATAAAGGATGCGAAACGAAGGCTGCATTTCAAGGATTCTTCAGACTGAGACGTGGCCGTCGAGATATGCAGCCGAATCTCTTTAGATGCCTGTATGAGGGCAACTGTACATATCTGTCAATTAAAGCGATAGCTCACCCAAAGAAATCTCACTCCCAACCTGTATGGTTTTCTGCGGAGAACAGATTAAGATGTTTAGCCGAATTTTCACACTGCTCTTTTTTGATACAATGGACGTATACTACTGTTAAAAACTGGGTGTTGGTTAGAATTATTTTAATTATTATTTTTAAATGATTTTAGTCTCTTCTTTTCACCAAGGCTGCATTTATTTGATTAAAAAAAATTGTGTAAAATCATTAATATTATTACAATTTAAAATAAGTATTTTCTATGTGAATATATTGTAAAGTGTAATTTATTCCTGTGATCAAAGCTGTATATTCAGCATCATTACTCCAGTCTTCAGCGTCACATGATCCTTCAGAAATCAGTCTAATATGATGATTTGCTGCTCAAGAAACATTTATGATTATCATCAATATTGAAAACAGTTGCTTTTTTTATTGGCTGTTTGATGAATAGAAGTTGAAACCAGTATTTATTTGTAATATAAATCTTTTATGACATTATAAATGTCTTTACTGTTAATTTAGATCAATTCAATGCATCCTTGTTGAATAAAAGTATGAATTTATTTCAAAAAAAATTATCTTACTGACCCCTAATGTTTGAACTGTAGTTTATATAGGGACTGTGGACAAAAAGCACCATAAAAGTAATCAGAAGACTTGAAATATATGCATAAATGATGCTTTCATTGTCCTTATTTGGATCTTGAGTGTCCCGATCACTGTATGGAAAAGAGCTCTTATTTTGCGTGTCACAAAAAGGTGAAAGTCATCTGGGTTTGTATCCACACGAGGGTGAGTAAGAGGGTAAACTAAGCCATCGAGTAATTCTGTAATCTTCTTTCTGTCTCTCACAGGAGTTCCTCATCTCAGAAGATTTCAACAAAATGAACCATGTAAAAACATACCCAGGTAAAACCAGAGACTTGTGTGTTATTTCCATTAGTGTCCCAACATACTTTAGATGACGGGTTGGAGCACTAAACTCTGTTTGTATGACACACACACACACACACACACACACACACACACACACACACACACACACACACACACACACACACACACACACACACACACACACACACACACACACACACACACACACACACACACACACACACACACACACTCACTCACTCACTACCCTACTTTCCTTTGGCCCACCCTATCACTCGAGGATCATTTGTTTTTTTCCCAGCATGCCCTAGGGCTAAGACTCCCATGTGAGCGTTCACGAGACACTAGACACTCACACACAAGATCATTATGGCTGCATGAGTCAGAGCTGCTCTGGAAAATGTGTCTGGAGAAAACCGGACAATGCCAGGAAAGCATGTGTGTGTGAGAGACGGTATTCCGGCTTGTAACGGTCAAATATTTTAGTTGACTTAATTTGAAGGAATTAGCTGGTATTGTGTTCTGCATTATGTTCCTTTCTGATCAGATACAGTTACACTGTTAGTTGCCCTACCAGGACACACAGTGACATCATCAGATGATGACATCGTCTCACAAACATCTCAACACACTAACTCTCAAAATCTCAAAAGTGTGTCTGTGTGCCGAATCTTACTGATCCACATTATCCTCCATTCGTGGAATACTGCATCCCACATCGCAGTTCGCTCGGCTTCATCTTTTGTGTCCTGTGTGACGAAATAATAATTGTTTTTTTTAACTCATTATTTGATTGAACTGCCAAAGGTTAAGACATTTGACCCCAAATCATTACAAATATTAAAAATTTAATTAATTAAAATTCTAAATAACTATATATATATTTTTATAATTAATTAAACATGCATGCAAAAAAACCCCTGTAACTTTAGTATTTTTTTTTATTTTTCAAATATTAATATTTTGAATTAGAATAATATTTTGAATTCGGTTTTAATTTTAATTTTTGTTCAATCTTTTGTAGGCTAATTTTTATTTGTGCTTTTGTCATTGTAATTTTTTTAATATATATATATATATATATATTACTGGTTAGTTTTTATTTATTTCCAGTTATAATTTAGTGTTTCGATTAGTTGCCAAGGCATCATTTCTAATTTTAGGGGTTTTTTTACGTTTTTTTTTTTAACAAAACTGTTTTTAGTAATTTTAGTTGACAATAATAACCCTAATTTAAATGAGATCATGTGACAACAATGTCGCATGCTACAGTTTATCATGCATTAAGCAGACAGTTTCGCATACTATTTAAATGAACACTAGTGTTCCTTTCCTAACATAGGTTGTGTCCCAAATGACACGCTATACACTATGCATTTATCCCCTATGTACTCATCGGTGTTGTAGTGTATGAACTTTATAAGGACATTTTGTCATTCAACATCGTAATGTTGAGAGCATGAAGGTTCCAACATTCCACACGTTTTTTCAGTTAATTTAGTGCATCATTCGAGTATTTAAAGTTCTATTTGGATTTTTCAGTTTGAACAAACTACTCACACTATTTACACTACAAAACGGCATAGAATAGTGCACAAGTACACAACATTGGGACGCACATATAGTCTCAGACCTTTTGAACCTTGATTTTCACCCAGTGTGTGTGTGTGTGTGTGTGTGCAGCCCATCAGAACCGTGTGTCGGACCTCATCTTCTCTCTGGAGAGTCAGTGGGTGATCAGTACGGGTCATGATAAAAGCATCAGCTGGATGAGCACTCAGAGCGGCTCTATGCTGGGACGCCACAGCTTCGGCTCATGGGCTTCCTGTTTACAGTATCCTTGACTTCAGTCTCTCCCTGAGAAATATTTCTAATGCATTTTTACATTTTATGCATGCGATTTCTCTGGATCGCAGTGGTTTCTGTAGGGGTAGTGTGCAGTGTTGGAGGTTACGTTACATGTGTTAATACAGTTGCTTTTGTATATTATTATCGGTAATAATATAAAAAACTATTATCTATTATATTGTTGTTACTTTAAAATGTGTATGCACTTTGGTCAGAATTTCTGTCCAGTTTGGGGTCTGTAAGATTTTTAATGTTTTTGAAACCTCTTTTGCTCACCAAGGCTTCATTTATTTGATCGAAAATACAGTAGAAACTGTAATATTGTGAAATATTAACTGTTTTCTATTTGAATATATGTTCAAATGTAATTTATTCCAGTGATCAAAGCTGAATTTTCAGCATCATTACTCCAGTCTTCAGTCTCACATGATCCTTCAGAAATCAGTATAATATGCTAATATGATGCTCAAGAAACATTTATGATTATTATCAATGTTGAAAACAGTTGTGCTGCTTCATATTTTTGTGGAAACCGTAGTTCTGCATATCTAGTTTACAAGTCCCTGAATATCTTTCAAAGACATTTTGATTAAATAGATTTAGGGATGCACCGATATGAAAATTTTAATAACCGATACTTCTTTATATCTGAAAGCCGATAACCGATATTTTGACCGATAAATCTGAATCCATTTTTTTTATGTAATTTTTCAGAGCCTGATTACAAAAACAAAAGTCTCTCCATTAAAAGCCATGTCTCAAGCTCACAATTATAATGTTTTCATTATAATTTTATGTAGCCGATATGAAAGACTTGTGCTGCACATGTTGCACTTAACTGTACTTTCCTTTTTTGAAGTGATTCCAATCATATTTCAAGCAATTCAAGGTCATCATGTTGAACAGTGCGCATCTGAAGTGTCTCAGCTGAAGGAAATGATACATTATTTTCTCAGCTTTAATATATCGGCCAAATTTTCTTATTGGGCCGATAAAGATAGCATTAAAAATGAAAATATATCGGCTGATACCGATATGGTGGCCCATATATCGTGTATCACTAAATAGATTCATTATAAATTAATGGATTGGCAAATGAATGTCTAGTGTCTTATACTGGTTTAAATATGATTTTTGTTATTAGGATTATTTCCTCTCTTCTGTCTTGTTTTCTTGACTACATATGCAGATATGATAACGATACCCAGCATGCCTTTGTGGGAGATCATTCAGGGCAGATCACGCTACTGAAACTGGATGAGCAGTCGTGTTCTATCATTACCACACTAAAGGGACATGAAGGTAACACGCCTACAAATACACGTTTATATAGATATAGATATAGATATATATACACTACCGTTCAAAAGTTTGGGGTCGGTACGATTTTAAATACTTACTTAGAATTCTCTTCTGCTAACCATGGCTGCGCTTATTTGATTAAAAATACAACAAAAATCAGTTATAGTATTAAATATTATTCCAGTGTAAATCAGCTGTTTTCTGTGTGAATATATAGTAAAGTGTAATTTATTCCTGTGATCAAAGCTGAATTTTCAGCATCACCAGTGTCAGTGTCTTCAGTGTCAAAATGATCCTTCACAAATCAGTATAATATGAGGATTTGATGCTCAAGAAACATTTATTATTATTATCAATGTTGAAACAGTTGTTGGTCTGTCAGTTGTACAGTTTTTTTTTTTTTTTTTTTTTTAGGATTCTTTGATGAATAGGAAGTTCAAAAGAACAGCATTTGTTTGAAATAGAATCTTTTGTAACATTATAAATGTCTTTACTGTCCTTGATAAATAAAAGTATTGATTTCTTTCCTCCAAAAAATAAAAATAAAATTCTCACTGACCCCAAACTTTTGAACGGTAGTGTATATATGGCCACATCAAAGGTCAAGTTTTAATTTGATTTGTATAGCTATTTTCAATGTCTATAATACCTTAAGGCCCCGATATAGTCACGGCGAAGTTCTTTTTCGTTCTTCACGAAGAGGTAAAAATAATTTTTAAATGTGTGACCAGCGGTTTACTGTTAGCGAACATCCCGACACTGAGAGTGGTGTTTAGATGAATATGTAAATATGTGCTTTGCGCTTTCCTCTCAATAACAAAATAACAAATAAAATAACAGAGGTGAGAAAACATCAGTAAAGAAAGCATCTGATATAGCAATTTTAATACGTTTGCACAAACTCTGCAATTCAGCTTTCCAGTCAAGTTACGTCACTTTATTTATATACCACTTTATACAATAGATTGGTTAAAAGCAAGCAGCTTTACAGAAAAAAACAGTGTCTGTCTCTTTCAATTAGAATTACAAGCTCAGTTTCTACTGTAAAGCAGCTCTCCAGTGTGTTCATGTTTTGGACTGAACAGAAGAAATGAAAAGGAGAAGATTTCCAAGTCAAAGAAGGCGGAGCCTCAGAGCCACACCCACCTATTACATCATCGCCATGTGCCAATGGTAGTTCAGAGGTGTTCACCAGCCAGAGCGAACCTCTCCGGAAAATTCACTTTGGCAAGCTGTTTTGAAATCCCCTGAAACAAACTCCAAACTCCTTTATTTTTGGCCTGATTTTCTTTGAAATGACATCACACCAGTTCGTTCTTCGATTTCACTGGAAGTATATCAGGGCCTTTATGGTCCACATTAAGCAGTTTAGAGCTAAAAGGGAAATTTGGTCAGATTTAGCTCACTTTTGAGGACAGTTTTGTCTCCGAACTATAGCTTTTTCTCAACACATATACACATCTGAGTGTCGTTTGTAACTGGTTTCACAGTTTTGTGAAAGTACTGATTTCACACCTAAACTTTTTTTAACACTCTTCCACCTGTCTGTCTGTCTGTCTGTCTGTCTGTAGGTAGTGTTGCTGTGTTATATTGGGATCCAGTTCAGAGGTGGCTGTTTTCCGGAGCATCTGATCACAGTGTGATCATGTGGGACATTGGTGGCAGACAGGGACGCACATTACTACTGCAGGGACACCAGTGAGAGACACACACACACACACACACACACACACACACACACACACACACACACACACACACACACACACACACACACACACACTCCATAGGCATAATGGTTTTTATACTGTACAAACTGTATATTCTCTCCCCTTACACTAACCCGACCCCTAAACCTACCTCTCATAGAAAACTTTCTTAATTTATCTAAAAAAACACAGTTTTGGATGTTTTTTTTTAAAAAGCCATTTGGTTTACAAGGACACAATAAACCATGTTTACGTTGTAATACCCATGTCATTTTACACATATGTATCCTCATAAATCATATATACAAGAACCCCCCACACACACACACACACTGCTATAGTGCTACTAGGCTGTGAATTGCATAAGAAACCAAAATTGAGAACTATTGAGAAATATAAGTATTTCTCTATTTTCAGTTCCATTTCTTTAAAAGAAAATACTGAAACTTAATGATTTTCATGACTTTCAGTTACATTAACTATCTTTGAGCGGGAGCATTCTTCTAAACGTGTGGTGTAAAAGTAGTGGTGTAAGAGAGAACGTAGATTCCTTTGCACAAAATAAATCACTTTAGGGTGAAACTAGACCTTTATGGGGTTTAGTGTGTTGTAATAACCTTCTGACTCTACATTTATTACCTATACATTTAATAAATATTAACAAAATAAGTCAGTAAATGAACATGAAAGATTGATTTGAGATTGTTTGAATTATTTTATTAAGCGAGATTAAAGAGACCACGGACCATGGAGCAAGTGCTCGTTAAATTGTTTAAAAGTGACATTAAATGCATTAATAATGTTACAAAATATTTCTTTTTTAAATTCAGGACTTTCTATTTATCAAAGACTCCTGAAAAGAAAGCATCATCGTTTCCGCAAAAAATATACAGCAGCACAACTTTTTTCAACATTGATAATAATCAGAAATGTTTTTTGAGCAGCGAATCATCATATTAGAGCAGGGGTCTCAAACTCGCGGGCCATTTGCGGCCCGCGGGGTGATTTTTTGTGGCCCCCTACTTGACATTAAAGTTTAATGTTAGTGCGGCCCGTCGTTGCGTGTGCCGCGTAAAAAAAAAAAAAAAAAAAGTATCCCTTATGAGCTACCATAGATAGTCTCGTGACAGCTTACGGAGGGGTTGTTGTCAATAGTTGTCATAGACAACCGCGAAGTACAAACATACTGCGCCTGGAAAAAATGAGCGCGTCGCTTCAATTATGAGCGCGCTTGCCGCGCGCCTACATTTGAAATTACGAACTTGAGCGCGCAAAATATGTGAGCGCGATATGTGAACAGGCCCCTTGGCGAGCTGCCACCAATCAGGCCACGAGCTACTGGCAGCTCGCGAGCGACGTGTTGGAGAGAGACCCTGCTCTAAAACAATGTGAGAATAATCATTTTGAGCTTGTAATATGTGTCCAACAGGTTGATAAGAAGGTTTGCTTTGATTTGTGCAGTCAGTAATTTGAGACACTATACAAAGAATTCAATAAGACGGGCAGACATGACTGCAAATATTTGTATTTCAAAAGCAATAATTGTTTTTCTAAGTATAATAAAAGGAAATGTGCCTTCCAAAAAAAACATTCAATATCATTAATGTGTTGTATAAAGAAAATAAAAAGGACATAAGCAAATATAAATATCACAAATATGTGTTATAGACAAAGAAAGTTTGTAAAATGAACTTCAACTGTCAGAAGGACAGCTCATGAAGAACCAATCATGTACAGAAAGGAATGTTCAAATTCAGAGGAACAGTTCAGAAGAAACGTTAATAAATATTGAGAAGATTGGATCAGTTGTGCTCCTTTTTTGGAATACTTGAATACTATTTTTTTGTGGAATACTTGATGCGGCCCAGCCTGACCCCGACTCTACCTCTAGCGGCCCCCAGTTAAGTTGAGTTTGAGACCCCTGTATTAGAGTGATTTCTGAAGGATCATGTGACACTGAAGACTGGAGTAATGATGATGCTAAAAATTCAGCTTTGATCACAGGAATAAATTACGTATTAACATATATTACAATAGAAAACAGTGTCTTGAAATTGTAATAATTTTTCACTGTTTTTACTGTAATGTGATCAAATAAATGCAGCCTTGGTGAGCAGAAGAGACTTCTTTCAACAACTATAAAACATCGAATCCGACCCCTAACATTTGAACGCAAGTGTGACAGGAGTAGCCAGTTGTCTGGTCCAGTCAGTCATGCTGTGTCTGTCTGTGTCTCAGTGAGAAGGTCCAGGCGTTGAGGTATCTGCACTTGACCCATCAGTTGGTGTCCTGCTCTGCTGACGGAGGAATGACAGTGTGGAACATGGACACGACTCGAGAAGAGGTGCTTATACAGTAGTTGACATGATATATATGGACGTATATGTTACTATTTCATGTTTTAGCATTAGCATCCTGGACGGGAACTATCTGTTTTATTAATATACACTGCCCGGCCAAAAATAAAAAGTCGCTGATTGGATCATTATTGCAGTGATTATTATGTTTCTAGCATATTATATGTTTGGCAACAGTTCTTCTAACCCTTACTGATGGAGTGTGTAGCTTTTCATTTCTTATTCCAGGATGACAATGTCAAGATTCATCAGGCTCATACTATGAGAGATCAAGATCTTGACCAAAAATGAATGCACCTCTTGATGGAAATAAATGTAGAGATGTTAGATTGTCAATGCGAGAGTCCAGCACTCTGTAAAGTCTCCTCCAGCACATCCCAAAGACTTTCAATGAGTTCAAGATCTGGACTCAGAGGAGCCGATTCATGTGTGAAACTGATTCTTCTTCAAGCTCCTCACAAACATTCTCTCACAGTTTGATCCTGATGAATCTTGACTGTCATCCTGGAATATGGCCATGATGTGTCTCCCTATGGTTGTTTAAGAAATGAACAGCTACACACTCCATCAATAAGGGTTAGAAGAACTGTTGCCAAACATATAACATGCTAGAAACATAATAATCACTGCAATAATGATCCAATCATAGACTCTTAAGCATTTGCCTATTTAAATCCAAACAGCGACTTTTTTTGGCCGGGCAGTGAAGTACAAGCTCAATCCCACACTGGACACAAACACCTATATCAGAACATATTCTTGAATACATCCATGGCCAAATGTCTATTCATGGAGCAGTGATGAAGTTTTCTGGGTGTCGTCATGGCAACCCCTGCGTCAGTCATTACAGTCACATCCATCTCTATGGTAACCTGAAAGCAGCTCAGACTCAAAATGTCATCTCTCTCTCTCTCTCTCTGTAACTCTCTGTTTTCAGGCTCCACAGTGGCTGGAGAGTGATTCCTGTCAGAAATGCGAACAGCCGTTTTTTTGGAATATAAAGCAGATGTGGGACACTAAGACCCTGGGGCTCCGACAGGTACCGCCGCTATCTCAAACCTTTTGCTTTTAAAGGGATAGTTCACCCAATGAATAAATGAAAATTAGCCCATGATTTACTCACCCTCAAGTTATCCTAGGTGTATATGACTTTCTTCTTTCAGACGAATACAATCGAAGTTATATTTAAAAAAATGTCTTCCAAGCTTTATAATGGCAGTGAATTGCCGTTTCTGTTTTAAAGTCCATAAAAGTGCATCCGTCCATCATAAAAGTGCATCCGTCCATCATAAAAGTGCATCCGTCCATCATAAAAGTGCATCCGTCCATCATAAAAGTGCATCTATCCATCATAAAAGTGCATCTATCCATCATTTCACTTTGTGTGAGAAAAATATTTCATATTTAACATGTTACAAACTCATCGCTTCGCTTTTCTTTGCTTCGCCTCAGAAGGCCTTTATTAACAGTGGAGCCGTGTGTAGTTCTTTTATGATGGATAGATGCACTTTTATGATGGATAGATGCATAGATGCACTTTTATGATGGATAGATGCACTTTTATGATGGATAGATGCACTTTTATGATGGATAGATGCACTTTTATGATGGATAGATGCACTTTTATGATGGATAGATGCACTTTTATGATGGATAGATGCACTTTTATGATGGATAGATGCACTTTTTTGATGGATAGATGCACTTTTATGATGGATAGATGCACTTTTATGATGGATAGATGCACTTTTATGATGGATAGATGCACTTTTATGATGGATAGATGCACTTTTTTGATGGATAGATGCACTTTTATGATGCACTTTTATGATGGATAGATGCACTTTTATGATGGATAGATGCACTTTTATGATGATAGATGCACTTTTATGGACTTTAAAACAGAAACGGCAATTCACTGCCATTTATAAAGCTTGGAAGACATTTTTTTTAAATAACTCTTGATTGTATTCGTCTGAAAGAAGAATGTCATATACACCTAGGATGGCTTGAGGGTTAGTAAATCATGGGCTAATTTAAATTTTTGTGTGAACTATCCCTTTAAGCCTGTTATTCATCTGCACTTTCTAAGCTGTGTTAATGCAGCGTCTCAGTGCTTCACGATGTAATGCCCGTGTCATATCCTGTCCTCAGCATCACTGCAGGAAGTGTGGCAAGGCCATTTGTGGGAAGTGTAGTTCTAAACGCTCCACGTACCCCGTCATGGGCTTTGAGTTCCAGGTGCGCATGTGTGACGACTGCTACGACACGATAAAAGAGGAAGAGTGAGTTGTTTTATTTTAAGTTTGTCTTCTTTCTGTTCTCTTTACTTTTCTGTTTGGTCCTTATTCTTGTGTATTTACATTTGCACATTGCAGTCGGACTCCTCTGGCTACGTTTCATGAAGGGAAACACAACATCGCTCACATGGACATGGACCCGAGCCGAGGACTGATGGTCACATGTGGGACTGATCGAGTTGTTAAGGTCATACACACATGCCTGATCTCTTTCATTCTAGTGTTTTAGTGACTATGCTTGAAGGAGCTAATTGGTTTTTTAAAATATGCATAGACTTTCCAGATGACTTACTACATTTGTTAAACTGTGCAGAATATAACCAGATCACACTGCAATAAACATCATATTCCACAATGCAATGCACCCAACTTTTCATTTTCACTTGAGACAAATTAAATAAACAATATTAGCCAGGATTTTAAAACATCTACATGAATTGATTTTTTGATTGGATATATATATATATATATATATATTATTAGTTTTTAATAAAATGATTATAATTTTTTTGCTTAAGGCTTCACTTGTTTCATTAATGAATGAATCAGCGTTTTTGAAGGAATCTCTTGAATGAATTATTCATTGGCAAATACATTCATTGACAAATAACAGTCAGTTGTCTCCACCTACTGGTGTAATGATTTAATTGATATAATCATTATTTAAAGAATCAAGATACTTTCTAAACATGATTTACTCTATTTTGATCGCTACCCCATTCTATTTCAAAATTATATATACAAAATTGATTAATCATGAATAATCGCATCTAACATAAGCATGTGTGTGCATATATATATATATATATCAACACAAACCTTTATGTTAGATGCGATTAATCGATTTGACAGCCCTAATATAATTTAATAATTTAAATTGAATGACAATGAGAAATGTTGCTTTGGCAACTAACTGAAATAACTGTTTAAATTATAGTACTATACAAAAGTACTACACAAAATTTCTAAAACTAAAACTAAACCGAACATAAAAAATAGCTGATTCAAAATATTAATAAATACTTTAATTGTATATAAATAATACTAAAATAACACTGCTAGTATATTATAGAATTTGTTCATAAATCTATTTGTTCGTGTTACGTGTGAAGGGTTTTCAATCCAATTTACTCAAATTTGTTCCGATTGTGTTTGATGAATGAAGTCTTCTCCTGCCCTCTGATTGGTCCTCCCTGCTAATCGTTTGATTGGTCTGTCCACAGATCTGGGACATGACGCAGGTGGTGGGCAGCAGTGTAGCGGCGGGATTCTCTGCCCGCTGATTGGCTGTTTCTGAAGGCTCCGCCCACACTCCAACAACGGATATCTGTCGAGGATCATGGAAACACTCACCTACATGTCTAACTCTCTCGTCCTTCAGCTGTGGAGTCTACGCAAAACGGACAGTTCAATACGGTGTATGTCAATATGTGTGTGTTATTGGGATGGTCCTTGATTTTCTGAATCAGAGGCATTCATGGCTCATATGAGGTATGATGGCCTGGATTTGAGCGAACATGAACTCAAGGTACTTCTAAAAGCACAATATTTGCTCTCTCTCTCTCTCTCTCTCTCTCTCTCTCTCTCTCTCTCTCTCTCTCTCTCTCTCTCTCTCTCTCTCTCTCTCTCTCTCTCTCTCTCCCTCTCTCTCTCTCTCTCTCTCTCTCTCTCTCGGACGGTGTGTCCCTCTATGCATAAGTACCATTCTAACAAACAGGAAGCATTTTTTTCATCTAACATCCT
Organism: Rhinichthys klamathensis goyatoka; assembly: GCF_029890125.1. Taxonomy (NCBI): domain Eukaryota; kingdom Metazoa; phylum Chordata; class Actinopteri; order Cypriniformes; family Leuciscidae; genus Rhinichthys; species Rhinichthys klamathensis. The sequence goes on along the minus strand of NW_026607004.1, from coordinate 813,245 downwards.
GTTTATTTATCCATCTGTCTTGTTTATCTGTCTTTCACTTTTTGAATTTGAGTGCCACTACTGGCTATAGTAACCAGCACTTGCATACATTCTCATACAAACTTGCTAAAACATACAAAAAAGTGTCACTGTAAACCCACTAAAGCTCAAACTCAGAGACAGACGGGTTCAGGTCAGGTAGGTGAGGATAATTAAATGTAGCATATAAAATCCATGAAACATTTTATGACTAAACACATTTAGTTAGTACACAATGTTTGTAGAGTTCTTCTGTTAAACACTATTTATAGCACTAGTCATTGTTTCTCTGTGGTTTAGGGACAAATTAAAGTGATGGTTAACTCATAAATGAAAATCTGTCAACATTTATTCACTTTCTTCTGTGGAACAGAAAATTAGACGTTTAGCAGAATGTTGATGCTGTTCTTTCCATACAATAGAAGTGAATGAGAACTTGGGCTCCAAAAATTGTAAAATGAGTCCATACGACGTGTGCACTATATAACAACTCTTCTGAAGCCGAATGATAGCTTCCACAACCAAAAATGAACAATAAAATGAGTCTTTACGACCTATGCGGTGTATTAAGTGCACTATATTACCAAAAAATTGACTTGTTTTTCTTCATAGTAGTGGTTAAAATCTCATTGTTTGCATATTTTAAGTTGCCATTTTGCATTTGCATACGTACAGAGCCCCTAATCCTAAGGGGACATGGTGATGGGAAAAATATGAGATGTTTAGAAAAAAACCTTTGTGTTGGCTTGTAAAAACCTCACAAGTTTTGTGAGCATTTTGTTAGAGAACGCAAATACATTGACATAAAAATATTTCTCCTATCTCATAGATTTTTTTATTATTACCGTGTCACTTTAATGGGCTCTGTAGTAACGAGACAACCAGTGGTATTATTATTTCGCGCCAGCGAATAGATATGCAAATGAGATCTGAGAGACGTGAGATTTCTAGCATTTCAGTCCCTGATACAAAGCTACTTGGAATATATAAATAAAAAAATTGTGTTCCACTGAAGTAAGAAAATAATACAGATTTGAAACGGCGTGAGTAAATGATGGCATAATTGTCATTTTTGCGTGCACTATTTCTTTAAGGATTGGGCTTCAGACTCGAGCTGTGCCACTGGAAGCAGCTTTTAGAGGATTTAAAGTTACATACAGCTCACTAATGTAACACTGGCCAATGCGAAGATAGAACTATAACCTGTTTACAAACATTATAACTGACCAGCGCTGTGTCTGGCTTAACGTTACTTTCGATACCTTGACTCATCGCGTCTGGAGTTTCCCTCAGTCGTTATCTAGGTCGTTCATTGTCTTGACGAGTTCTCTGTTCCTTGCACTGAATTGCACAGTCTGTGTGCGTTCATGATCTGTGGGTACAAGCGGCGTTTGTGCGAGAGTTTGCATTAAATGGCTGATTTGTGCCTTTGTAAAGCGCTTGCTTCACACCGCTCGTTTTGATTTGGCCTACGTGACATCCCGCGCTTTGTAAATAATCTAATTCCCATTCATAAACTTATTTTCCTAATATTTGCTTTGTGTAAAATCCAAGATGAGACAGAATGAAGAGACAAAAAGCAGATTTTGTGTTTTGTATGACATTTTTGTGTCATTTGATTGGATAGATGTAATTTCTCATCTCATCTTTCATTTTCATTTAATATCGTTCTTAAAGGGATAGTTCACCTAAAAATTAAATGTCTATCATCATTTACTCACCCTCAAGTTGTTCCAAAACTGTATGAATTTTTCTTCTGCTGAACACAAAAGAAGATATTTTGAAGAATGTTGGTAACCAGACGGTTGATGAGTCCCATTAACTTCCATAGTATTTTTTTTCCCATAGAAGTCAATGGGGTCCATCAACTGGTTAACTAACCATATTCTTCAAAATATCTTCAAAATTAGACAGAAATTCATACAAGTTTGGAACAACTTGAGGGTGAGTAGGCTAAATGATGACAGAAATATTTTTTTTTGGGTGGATCTCTTTAACATCTATTTTACTGAAACTGACACTTTCAGAGTCACACCGTATTGCAGAGATCACAGTTCAGTTTAACCACCATGTAAAATTGAAAAACTTGTTTTCTTTATCTTCAGACATTGAAACCACTGTACATTTCACCACGCTTCTAATGCTCGAACTCTAAACCTGTAAATAACTCTAAATGACTTTGAGACCTGTTTTTCTATGTTCTTTTTTCTAAGACTTGCTTTACTTCAGTAGTACTTAAGTATTATTCTCTCTATGTGTACAAAGTTGAGCTTCTGTGCTGGAACGCTCGAACATCTGTATTTTTCATACGAAAATCTCTTGCCGCTAATATGAATACTGACACAAGTCTTAATGCTGACTGGTAGTTTCTGCCCATTCAGAGATTGAACGAAATATTACAATAAAGTTCTAAGCTGTATCTCACATGCAAGGTATATATAGTTTTTCCTAGTCATTTGAATTGCATGTTTAAAATTGTTTATTTTTTATTTGTACGTTTCTTGGGTGAATCCTCCTGAACTCCTAAAAGTGATGGAAAAGACATGAGATGGGATGAAAAAAATAATATGCATTCGCTTTCCCACATACACCATCACACCTTCAGAGATATTTATTAATGTTGGATGAAAACGTGTGAAATTACAGTCATGTCATAATTAAATGGTTATTAACACAGTCTATATATGTAGGAATGTAATCATACATTATTGTCAGAACAAATAATAATAAAAAAACTACACATCACTTCCTCATTCTCTGGAACATCTGGTGACACACTCAAACCAAAGAAACGTCCAATCACAGGCCCCCAAAAGCAGGAAATGTCCTTTCCCACAGTTCCCTGTGCTTCACCACGTGATTGGCCGTGAGTGAGTGATTGACAGCTAGGGTGACTCCGGTCAGAACGGGTTCCCACCTGATTGACCTGATTTGTTGGAGTCACCGACACAGTGAGAGTGAGAACGCACTGCGATTGGCTGAGATTGATCACATGGTGTCAGAACAAAGCTGTCGGAAAAGAACGAATCCTGCGTCTGCCGTGACCAATGATAGGAGAGAATTGAAATGTACGAGGAAGCAGAACAGGAAGAAACAGGAAGTAGTCATTGTGGTAAAAGACTTAAACGTATTTAAGCATTTATTGAGCATAACAGTCTTTCAGAGCTCAGGAGGACATTTTAATCTACAGCTAAAAGTTATGGTGAGGTACTGTAAGTACATTCACACTGCTTTTACGAGTGAGAATAATGTGTCTAAACAGTTAACGATGTTAGTGTCCTACATTTATTTGTGTTGCAGTTGTTAAATGCGAGTGTATTTAGTGAGGCTGGAAGCCCTTGGCCAGATCCTCCATGACGCTCATGAATTTCTGATCTTCCAGCTGTGAACTGTGTGTCCAGGCCAAGGGAAGATGAGCCGACACCATCTGCCGATCTAATGCATGTAAAAACACACACAAACAAACACATAAGGATGTTAAAAACATGCAGTCTGGAGAAAAGACTCCTATTGGCTGAAGAATCAATATGCACATTGAGTTGAGAGAATGATTGTGAGAATTCCATTCAGAAGTTGTTAAATTATGATAATCCTCTCTAAATATATCATCCTGAAGCAAGATCCACCGACCGAGGAAGTCGTCATTACCATGGAAATGCCACAGAAGTGAGTGTTTGCAGAAGCTCCAGTCGCTAGGTAACTTTATATGACTATGTACCATAAATAAATGACTTCAGAAATATAGTGGTGCACCAATCTGGTTTTGCAATGGTTCATTCGTATTGGTCAATCAAACCTAAATTAAGATTCTCTATTTCAGTGTCAGTGTTTCTGAACTCCCTGAAACGCCTCCATTGTAGTCTTGAGTTTCTTCCGGAAACGAACACGTCACAATATTCCTCATTTAAATAATTCATACGCAAAATAAATGGGCGGAGCCTGGTTGAGTTAGTTAGTAGTGTGTTGAAACTCGAGGTAAGGGGCGGGACATTTCCCAAACACACTCTAAGCGCTTGACCAATCACAACACACTGATCCAGCCGACCAATCAGAGCACAGTGTGCTTTTCAGAAGGAGGGGCTTCATAGAGACAGGAACTAAACAGAGCGTTACTGACAGACTGGGGAGAGAGGAGCTGCAACTATGGAGAATATGGGAAAATAATGAACATTCAAGCTTGAAAACCTGTTCTAGTAGAGCCCAAAAACAAAATCAAGACTTTATGAAAAGGCATAATATGGCCTCTTTAATTTTGAGCCTATCAACTATAGTGTCTTGTATTAAAAGACTGAGCAGTGCTGGAGTAACTCTTGGTTTCCCTGTTTCCAAAGGTCATAAGGTCGTCTTGAGTCACTCCGGTCGTGTCTGGTACAGAAGCTCTGCCCACTACAGCTGCACTGGAGATCCGCCAACTCGCTTTCCCTTTCTTCATCTCTCTCCCTCCCTCCTTCTCCTTTCATTCTCTCGTTCACTTTCATTGTCCAGTCTTCCTTTGTATTCTCTTCGTCTTCTCTGTACCACTCCTGCTTTTCTTGCTTTCATCAACGTCTTTCATCCATTCTTTGTCTCCTGAAAGGCTCGCTTGTTTTATATTGAAACAGACGGATGCCTTATTGGAGGAGACGGAGAGAAAGACGGCAGCTCGGTTTCACTGTACACTGGCCGCGATGTTGTGCACCATGAAGGAATAAACTCAAAACTGATCCCAATAGAGTTTTAGCACTAATACATACAGCAATACTCTAATAAGTATAAAGATACACAAAATGCACAAATATTGAGTAAAATATTAATGTTTATAATTACACAGAACTTAATTTCAGTTCTGGTGAAAATATGGTAACACTTTATTTTACATGATGTTACAATAGTAATTTCTATAAATTGTGCATTATTACATGCCACTAAACCAAACCTAATCCTAAACCTATAGTAAGTACATGTAGTGAATTATTATTACTCGGTGCATAAATCTATAATTACAGTGCAACACTGAAACTTTAAAATAAAGTGTAACTATGTTGCCTTAATATAACTTATAAGTACAATAAACTGAGCGATTTAATTCCTAAAAATATCTATTCAAAAGGCGATTAATCAAATTTAAAATGCAATATTTAGAATATTATTTTTTTTCCTTTAGCAACCTGTTAATGCCAAACTCTATTGCAATCAGTTGTGTCTCCCATGTGCTTCACATTAGTAGTGCTGTTTGTGTGGCTCGTGGAGATTTATGAGATTTAGTTTGCAGTTAGCATGCTGCCTATGTAGGCCTCAAGGTGGCTGACTAGGTTTTGAAACACAGCCAGTGTGTGTGTGTGTGTGTGTGTGTGTGATTGCTCACCCTGAAAAAACCCCCCGCTGGCACTCTTGACGGCCGCCTCGGACACAGCGAGCCACACGACCGTATCGGCCCCTTGCTCCGGTGTCCGCAAGCGCTCCTTCATAGAGCTGTGGAAATCAGGCATCGCGTTCGCTATGGCTAAAGAACAAGAGGCGAGAACAAATCCATTAGACGTCTTCAAATCGGTCTGAATAAATACATATTTACATGTGTGCGTTTAGCAGGAGCTTATATCCAAAGCCACTCAGAATGTATTCATTGTAAATAACATCTATTGTTTTTTTGTTCAACATCAAGCTTTCAGGTTAAAATGTATGTCATTAAAACGAATGTGTGATGGAAACTGCATGCTTTAGGTGCTCTATTTATTATAAACAATTGCAGTTTACTTCATATTTAAAGTCACCATGAAATCAAAATTGACCATTCCCCCCCTAAATTCATGTGTCTCATAAACTTTAATCAGAATAACTTCCCCTCCCTCTCACAGCGACATCTCTTCTCTGATGATGTGTTTACTGGCGTGAGGGCGGGGCAACCTGTCAATCACATGAGATCGACCAATAGCAAACCGCAACCATACAATCAAGCCCCGCCCTACATTTGTTCTTGTTCGAGAAGCCGTTTCACTCAGATAAATGTCACAATATGGAAGACTACTGACTATTGAAAAAGACACTTGCAACTTCCGTTTCATGCCGACTTTAAAGTCTATCAAACATGTTTGCAAATCTTTATTTTTCAGTGTGCACTGCTATGCAAAGTTCCCTTCATCGATGACAGCTACCATTGCAACAACACTGATGCATCACGTGCAAATGCAATGTTTGCTCAGCAGGTCAAAGTTTAGAAAATGCTGTTTAATTTTTAGTATCTTCAGACTGAACTGCTGAATTATGCAACTTCCGTTTCATGCCAACTTTAAGCAAAAATATTCCATGTAGTCTCTGGAAACTGCGTCTGTAATCATACATGCACAGTTCCGTCATTTAAATTTATGATCATTGTGCGTTTGCAATTACTTGGCGTGTCGACCCATCCGGGGTGCATTACAGAGAAGTGGATGTTGGGATGAGCTTTAGCAAACTGCTCCGTCATCACCACCTGCTGCCTCTGAAACACAACCAATGAAGAAAATACTGAAGTCACGTCTGAATCAGCTACTAAATCAGAGAAACAGAAAAGTCACGGATCATTTTTACAATAATTTTACCAACATAACCTTTTTTAAAGAATTGAATATGAATTATACTAATCAAAAATACTTTAAAGGGGACCTATTATGCCTCTTTTCACAAGATGTGATATAAGTCTCTGGTTTCCCCAGAATGTGTCTGTGAAGTTTCAGCTCAAAATACCCCACAGATCATTCATTAAAGCTTGTCAAATTTGCCCGTGTTTGGGTGTGAGCAAAAACAGCATTTTTACGTGTGTCCCTTTAAATGCAAATGAGCCGCTGCTCCCCGCCCCCTTTTCAGAAAAGGGCGGAGCCTTTACAGCTCATGCTTTGGATGGAGAGACTTTTAGAATTTATTAGTTTCTGATTTTTATGAGTGGGTGGATTTTTACCATTACAGACTGCTTATTTACACACACTGTGGACACATCCTTGTTCAAACACCTTATAAAAGTGAATTTTGCATAATAGGTTCCCTTTAAGTAGTACAGTAATCAAACAATGAGCTCAATAACATAAAAGAATAAACTAGCAAATGGCATCATAACAAATAGTGTTTCTGTATATGGACACAAGCTTTACTTTTGACTGTGTATGTATATACCTTGTTCTGTGCGTACACCATAGTGCCGTCATATCTGCCCCTCTGAGACTGCAGGTTTCCGGTTCGCAGTTTCTGCACCAGCATCCCACCGGATGAAACTGTTATCTGGAAGAGAGGAGAGAGATGGTGACCCGTCTGAGCCCTGTCTCCCGCTCGCAGTCTCTGGTTTACTCACCACTCTGGGGTCAGGGCTCTTCTCCAGCAGAGGAATGAGGCTCTTGATGAGGATGTACACGGCTGAACAACACAACACAGCACAGGGGTCAGGTGAAAACAGTCGGGTAAGCTGTTAGACGTATTATAAAGGAAAGATCTGTCAGAGATCTTTACCTAGAGTGTTGCTGGCGAAGCTTTTCTCCAAATCCTCTCCATTCACCTCCCTCTTAGTCATCATACAGCCGGCGTTATTGATCTGTCACAATCAAATCAATCAACCAATCAAACGGCTGGTAATGTTATTCAAAATATTATATTTACACCACCATTCAAAAAGTTTGTGGTTGGTAACAGTTATAAAATACAGTAATATTGTGAAATATTGTTACAATTTAAAATAGCTGTTTTCTATTTGAATACATTTTAAAATCAAAGCTGGATTTTCAGCATCATTACTCCAGTCTTCAGTGTCACATGATCCTTCAGAAATCACTCTAATATGATGAAGAAACATTTCTGATTATTATCAATGTTGAAAACAGTTGTGCTGCTTCATATTTTTGTGGAAACTATGATTTTACAGGATTCTTCTATGAATATAAAGTTCAAAAGAAGAGAATTGATTTGAAATAGAAATCTTTTGTAACATTATAAATGTCTTTACTGTCACTTCTGATCAATTTATTTCAATCATTTTTCAAGCAATTCAAAACCATGAAGAGTCTCAGCTGAAGGAAATAATCCATTATTTATTTGGCTTTAATATATCGGCCAAATTATGTTATTGCATATATCTTCAAAAATGACTGACCCCAAACTTTTGACCCTATAGTGTATATGCAATTGTTAAAGCAGAGTGATGAGAGATTGCCTCACCAGGACGTTGAGAGTTTTGTACTTTTTCTTAAAGGACTCCGCAAACTCCCACACCTTTTTGGTCTCAGTCAGATCCAAAAGATGCACATAGATTTCCTGCAACCAGACACAGAGGCCAAAAGTCATGCCTTTTATAAAAACATCTCGCATTACAAACAGATCTAGAGATGTCAATCTGTTTCCAGACAGCGTGTAGATAAATAAGAGGGTCATTTTAATGATTCACTGAGTTTGTGTCCAAATGCTAAATTGTTTATTTACACACTATTACATTATTCTTCATAATGCAGATTATATAAATCACTTGCTCAAAAAGGCACGTTGGTGGAAGCTTCTAGGTTTTGATTCTACAGCCTTCTGTGTCCTTCAACTACTAAACCACAACCTAAAAACCCCAGTCATTCAAATACAAACTCATACTTTGTTTCCAGACTCTTTGACGATCTCCGCTCTGGCTTCTTCCGCCTTGTCCTTGTTCCTGCAGACCATGTGGATTGTACCACCTTAAAGAAAAAGATGGTCAATAGGTTACACTCCGGGCCCCAAGAAAAGTAACTAAAACTGCTGTTTTTCCCAACACGCACCTTTCTTGGCGATGGCCATGGCGGTTGCTTTCCCGATTCCACTGTTCGCTCCAGTGATCATGAAGGACCGGCCTGCCATCGACACCTCCAGGTCTTTCTCAACAAAGTTTTTAGATACCGACAGAAACGCCCCCCTGAGACACACATTTAATTAGTCTTGAAATGTGACGGGGTAACCGGTGCACCCTCAGAAACACTGCTAGATCACTTCAGTTAACTAATTAGTTCATGCTTTGAACACACTTTTTTAAAGGGGACCTGTTATGCCCTTTTACAAAGTCTTGATTTCATTTTTGGGCTCTACTAGAATAAGTTTTCTTGTTTGAAAGTTCAAAAACACATAATTTTCTCATATTCTCTATTGTTGCAGCTCCTCTCTTCCCAGTCTGTCAGTAACGCTCTGTTTAGTTCCTGTCTCTGTGAAGCCCCTCCTTCTGAAAAGCACACTGTGCTCTGATTGGTCGGCTGGATGATCAGTGTGTTGTGATTGGTCAAACGTTTTAAGCGTGTTTGTGAAAAGCCACGCCCTTATCATAACCACGAATTTCAAATATCTTGAATCCAAGTGCCTTAAACTTAATTTTTTTCTAAGAACATTTCTGTCATTTTAGATAGTTCTCATCATGCTTACGTATGTTTGGTTTTAGTTAGTTATTTGCTGCGTTCATGCCATGTCATAATTACCATAATTTTGAGATGACAACACATGACTTTCTACTCTGAGTTGAATTTTGCGTTTCTACAGGCAACAATACCAATGCCTAAATTAATCTGCAGGGGTCAGGTGGTACAAGTAGGCGCTCAAGTTGTAATTACAAGCTCTACAAGGACCAGGATGTGAACGCATTTTACAAGTTGAAATCTTGTAATGACGGTTATTATGACATGCCGTGAACGCACCCTAAAAATAACTGTGGCTCCACCTCAGGATTACAACTACGACTCGGGGCCCGTAATCGCCGAACGATGTCAACGGCCATTTCTGGGATATTTTGGCTTTATTTTTCTACAGTGGAAGGAAGTGGACACACGTCATCCATCTTTTTTCTATTTATAGTCTATGGTTTCAACACACTACTAACTAACTCAACAAGGCCCCGCCCCTTTATTTTGTATATCCTGTGGGCGGTAATTTTTTAAATGAGGAATATTGTGACGTGTTCGTTCCCGGAAGAAACTCAAGACTACAACGGAGGCGTTTCAGGGAGTTCAGAAACACTGACCCTGATATAGAGAATAACTCCCGCTGTTAAGACTTTGCACACTTTGTTATAGTGCTCAAACAGCAACATTACACACTACAGAAAGATAAACATGTAAAAAGGCATAATAGGACCCCTTTAAGGTGGAGCACATGGCAATGGGAGAACAATCTTAAAGCAGAGCTTCTCAACTGTACGTGGTGATTTCGATTTAATTTTGTACGATAAAAAAAATGAGGTTCTGTATTTGTTTGCATCCTAATGTCCTGAAGCGAAACCAGTTGAGAAGCATTAAGCAGTGTCCTAATGTGCCGCCTTGCGTCATGGCTTAGCTAATGAGAGCTAGTATCAGTGCGTCCTCTGATAGCACCGCTCCTGGTATCAGCATCTCAAAGACTGGCTTTGTCCACGCGTGCCAGGCCAGAAGAGGGATGAAGAGGAGCGAGGAGGTGGCGGGGGCAAACAAGCTTTTCTCAGTAAATGCGTGCACTGTTAAGGGTGATGTGTGTCTCATTATGGGACGTGAGAGGTCGACCCGGGTAACAAAGTATCAGGAGGAAAAAACAGATGCAGAGGCCATTGAAAGACTATAAACTATAATCATTTGTAAAACGAAAAGCAACATGTGTCTATGTGTTGACCTTGAGCTCGCAGAATGTGTTAAAGAAATTGTTGTAAGAGTGCATCATATTTTTGGTCCACCATATACTGACTAAAAAAATGTTTCTAGATGTTAGAAAATTAACATTCATAAAAGCTAATGTTTTAATTACAGCATTTACATAATTTAACGTGGGAGTAAAAGTCCAGGTAGGCCTGCAGACAAAATGCTGGACGTTTTTAATCTTAAATGTCGAAATATTTAGATGAATTGAAATTCAAAATTTAAGGTTTCTAACCTTAAATATGAATTGAAATTCATCAAAATATTTGGACATGTTGTTTGTTATACTTTTGGTTGTATATAATCTTTAATCAAACTCATACTAATGAGGACAAATGTATAAATACAGAATTCATAGTAAAAATTGCATTAAATAAATTCTATTAAAATACTTAAGAGAGATAAACAGTTGTAGAATGACTGAAATCTGACCCAATATTTAACATTTATTATATTTAACATTTTAATTATAAAATGTAAAATATCATGGTAAATTTTATCATTTATAATCATTTTATATTATATTATATATATTATATTATTAGATGTGCATCCATGAAGCATTATGTTTGTTAGTGTTGTTATAAAGTGTTATTTTTGAAGCAGTGCAGCTCTTACTTGGTGAATTCGGTGAGTCCTTTGAGGAACCATGCTGAGTTCCGGTACAGAGACATTCTCACGCCCGCGCTGTCGCTCTGGTCGCCCGCTGTGCGCGTGGAGGCTCCCGGTGCTTTTAACCGGCCCCGGGGTCACATGAGTGCACGTAGAGGCCCACGCCACTCACTCACCGGGGCTCCGAGACACGGCCTGCCCTCTACCGGTGATGAACGACACAACACGCTTCAGACTGTCAGATGGTTAAAAGCAATTCATCTGTGCCTGCTGTATGTGGACAGTTTGATAGATCCAGTAGCTGCCTGAATGAATAGCTACAGATAAATAAAACCGTATATTTAATGACAATATCACAATATTATTAATAATAGTCGTTCGATTTAAATTAAAGACTATTATTAATAATAATTGTATATATGAAAAAAATACTGCAATCAATTACCGGCGTTCAAAGCGCTTTCAGGCCTTTGCGCATGCGCTAAAATATAGCCTATTACAAGACCATTTCCAACCATTTCAGCTAATTTACCATTGACCTCTAATTTTCACCGTTATAACTGTTATTACGGCACATATTTCCAGATCTCCATAAAATATTGCATCTTTGTGGCCTGAATGTTTTTAGGTAAACTGTCTCGCCCATATTTTAAATGACCCTGTTATAGCCATCCGAATACTGACGTTTAATCCGAATCTGTTTTAATAATTATTGGTCTAGGAGTCGGACTAGTTCCCAAAAAATATTAGTATTATTTTAAAATATTCTCAAATATTTCATGAAAGATTTGATTGACAGCAGTGGTAGCCAACTTGAGGCAAATTTGTTCAGACTGAGATCTAACATATCAATAACGTGTGTGTCATTGTGTGCGCGCGTGTGTGTGTGAGAGAGAGTGAGTTAGAAAAACAAAGATCGTAACGTTATTATTAAGCCTGTAGCCTATATAGACCTAAATGAAAATAATAAGCACAGAATGTTCTCTGATAAATTTAAAATATAGGCAATAAAACACATAGCGTTGCTGCTGCTTTGTTTATAATGTTTAGATTATATTGTTTTTGTTTGGCTAGAAGAACACATGAGGTTACACAGGTAGATCGTTATTATCAAATCGCATTTTAAAACATCTCTGGGGAATTGACTGAAGTGTAAAGAATGTCCTCGCTACACCTGACCAGGTAAAAGCAGCAGGTGGGAATCAGACACAGACGCGCGCAGATCTCAGCCCCGCCCCCTTCTGCCCGTGCGCCGCCTGTGATTGGTGCACACCTGTGCACGAGCACAAACACAGAAACACACACCGGGGCGAGGTGAGAGAGTCGCGGGGACGCGGCCGTAACAGAGAGACATGAACCCGCGCTGCAAACCACACAGGGTCGACCAGGACTTCTGAAGCCTCAGGATGGTGAGGTCACGATGTGCAATTGCTGATCATCATTTATTGTCTTGTTATTAATGTTGCTGTCATTTTCTTGCATTAGCATCACAAACAGATCAAACTATCAGATAAGAGTCAGAGTGTCAGGCCGCGGTCAGATAGTGCTTTGTATCTCGCTTCTGTAGAGCTGTTTGTCTGGGAGCTTTTGTTGTGTTTTACTGCACACAAACACTGTTCTTTGGCTGATAAGAGGGACATTTGTATTTCCTTTTTGTACCAAGAAGACAAAGGTGCATTTGTTGCCTTTATCCCTCTTTTCTTGGTTTGCAGTTTCTCATTGCTCACCACCCAGAGAGAAGTGCATGTACACAGTGTGTGTGTGTGTGTGTGTGTGTATGTAAACTATACTTCATTCTCAGGACGTTATTAAAGGTGAAATGATTCATATAGTGTATTTTTAGTCTGAAAAGCAGTTTTATTTATTATTCCATTGCATGCATGTGGCATTAGCGTACAGTGCAGTGAAGGGATCAACTTTAGCGGTACAGTTTCCTGAGAATCAAACCCATGACCTTGGCACTGGTGTATTAGTGTCCTGCTCAACCTTCTTTTTCACGTGCTTGTTATTTATCAGTATCAAGTTTTTAGTTTATAAAGATGTAACACACACACACAAACTTTTATGTTAGATGTGATTAATCGCAATTAATCGATTTGACAGCACTAATTATCATTTATTGTAATTATAAATTAAATTAACTGGTCACCATTTCAGTTCTTCACACTTTTTAACAACCTTTTTGCCTTTTCAAATGGTCATATATATATATATATATATATATATATATATATATATATATATATATATATATATATGAAATGATTAGTAAAAAAACAATTACCGGTACTAATAATTATTGTATAATTACAATGTATATATTGTATTCTTCCATGGCAAGAAATTGTAATAGTAATTTTTAATAAATAAATACATAATAATTTATTTATTAAAAATTTCTATTACAAATTCTTTCCATGGAAGATTACAATATACATTGTAATTATACAATAATTATTTGTAATTGTCTTTTTACTAATCATTTCATATATATATATATATATATATATATATATATCTCACATCATATATTTGTAAATTTCTGTCCCGTCACAAAATAAATTTTAATGATAAAAAATATTACAAAATGCCTCCTCAGATGTAGGGAACATTTTTTTGGTCCCCATGAGGAAAACAGCTTATAAATCTTACTATATTATGTTTTTTGAAAATGTAAGAATGCAGAAAGTGTGTGACGGGTAGGTTTAGGGGTCGGGTTAGTGTGTGTGTGTGTGTGTGTGTGTGTGATGGGTAGGTTTAGGGGTCGGGTTAGTGTGTGTGATGGGTAGGTTTAGGGGTCGGGTTAGTGTGTGTGTGACGGGTAGGTTTAGGGGTCGGGTTAGTGTGTGTGACGGGTAGGTTTAGGGGTAGAGTTAGTGTGTGTGTGTGTGAGACGGGTAGGTTTAGGGGTCAAGTTAGTGTGTGTGTGTGTGTGAGAGACGGGTAGGTTTAGGGGTCGGGTTAGTGTGTGTGTGTGTGTGTGTGTGTGTGTGTGTGTGTGTGTGTGTGTGTGTGTGATGGGTAGGTTTAGGGGTCGGGTTAGTGTGTGTGTGTGTGTGTGTGTGTGTGTGTGTGTGTGTGTGTGATGGGTAGGTTTAGGGGTCGGGTTAGTGTGTGTGTGACGGGTAGGTTTAGGGGTAGAGTTAGTGTGTGTGTGTGTGTGTGTGTGAGACGGGTAGGTTTAGGGGTCAGGTTAGTGTGTGTGTGTGTGTGTGTGTGTGTGTGTGTGTGTGTGTGTGTGTGTGTGTGTGTGTGTGTTAGAGACGGGTAGGTTTAGGGGTCGGGTTAGTGTGTGTGTTTGTGTGTGTGTGTGACGGGTAGGTTTAGGGGTAGAGTTAGTGTAAGGGGAGAGAATATATAGTTTGTACAGTATAAAAATCATTATGTCTATGGAGAGTCCCCATAAAACATGGAAACCCAACACGTGGGTGTGTGTGTGTGTGTGTGTGTGTGTTAACAGGGATGCAGGCTCTTGGCAACAGCCTTAAAATGTCAAACACAGATTCCCACTGGGGTCTCAGCAAGGAGTCTTACGCTCAATGCTTTTCTATGCTGCCGGAAAGGTGTGTGTGTGTGTGTGTGTGTCAGCACAGATTACCCTAATTATTACTCCTAGTAATACATTAACTGTGATAGTCCTGCGTTATTTGACATTCTGACCATGACAAAGCATGTGGTACTTAACCTATACAGTAGGTGTGTGTGTGTGTGTGTGTGTGTTTTGTGCCGTATTCAGGTCAATACGTCACGTTGTAGTCTATCACATTTTCAAAAGCAGCTTAATGAAGCTTTCAGACATTTTCCTGGAGAAATGAATGTGTGTGTTGGCTGTAGATGCGCTTTCTGCTGCTGTTCAGCCGTCAGGGGAAGCTGCGACTGCAGAAATGGTTCACGGCTCTCGGCGATCGGGACAAGAAGAAGATCATACGGGACGTCACACAAATGGTGCTGGCTCGACCCCCGAAGGCCTGCAACTTCCTGCAGTGGAGGGATCTGAAGATCGTCTACAGGAGGTCAGAGGTCACCTTCTTATCTCATGTTCTTTCTTCGTCATTACAATGCTTTCTGTAACTTTCCAACTCGGTCGCTCTCTCTCTCCCGTAGAATAATCGAACACAACCTTTGAGCCCAGTTAATGATCAGCCATCAAGCCCTAAAGCGCCGCGCTGCGTTTACAGGCAAATAGAGTTTCAGATCTTTGCACATGATTAAGGTTTAGTATCTGCTATTCAGTCTGAAGAAACTAACATGAAACATCCAGTAAATGAGTAAACATGATGCATCAGTGTCGTTTCAGTTCTGCTTTACTACATAAAGGGAACTTTGCATAGTAAAAGTATAGACACTGAACAATAAATTATATAAATCCGAGTGAAACGGCTTCTCAAACAAGGAAATTGGTAGGGCGGGGCTTGATTTTGCCCTTGAGGAATTGATTAGATGTTGTGGTTTGCTATTGGTCGAGCTCGTTTGAGTGACAGGTTGCCCCGCCCTCGCGCCAATAAACGTCATCAGAGACGAGAAGTCGCTGCAAAGGAAGGGAAGTCATTTTGGTTAAATATTACGAGGCACATGAATTAAAAAAAATAATAACGCACACATACAGGTGAAACTCGAAAAATTAGAATATTGTGCAAAAGTTCATTTATTTCAGTTATTCAACTTAAAAGGTGAAACTAAAATATTATATAGACTCATTACATGCAAAGTGAGATATTCCAAGCCTTTATTTGTTATAATTTTGATGATTATGGCTTACAGCTATGAAAGCCTCTTGTGGTTTTCATAAGCTGTAAGCCATAATCATCAAAATTATAACAAATAAAGGCTTGAAATATCTCACTTCGCATGTAATGAGTCTATATAATATTTTAGTTTCACCTTTTAAGTTGAATTACTGAAATACATTTTTGTATGATATTCTAATTTTTCGAGTTTCACCAGTAAATAATTTATAATAATTACTGCAATATTTCATAAAGGAACCAGAATTGTCAATTTTGATTTCATGGTGACTTTAAGTTCATATGGTGCCATACAAGAGCCTTTACTCGAAAAGGTTCCTTCGAAAACAAAACTCAAAAAACCCTATTCAGGCAAATATGGTTCCAGAATAAAAGTATTCAGCCAAATATGGTTCTTGAGAATAAAAGTGGAAAATGTGTATTTTTAGGAAAGTACTGACGAACCAGCCTATGATTGTGTGTTGTTGTATGTAAAAACATTGCAGTCACCTCTGTGAAACCCAATGACCTTGCAGTCAGCTTGTGTTGTGTGAGCTTCTCGTGACCTCTGACCCGCAGGTATGCGAGCCTGTATTTCTGCTGTGGTTTGGAAGAAGAGGACAACGAGCTGCTCACACTGGAGCTTCTGCACAGATACGTCGAGCTGCTGGATCAGTACTTTGGCAATGTAAGGTTTGGGTCATGTACACTAGCGCCTGTTTTCTGAATCTTGAAATTAGGGTTTTGGTGAATATATATATATTTTTTTATATATATGTTTGTGTGTTGCAGGTGTGTGAATTAGACCTCATTTTTAACTTTGAAAAGGCTTACTTTATCCTGGATGAGTTTGTCATTGGTGGAGAGGTGCAGGAAACATCTAAAGCGTCTGTGGCCAAATCAATGGAGGAGGCAGATTCTCTTCAGGAGGTGAAACACACACACACACAGACAGACACACACACACACACACACACACACACGCAAACACCAGACACACACACACACGCAAACACCAGACACACACACACACACACACACAGACACAGACATGCACGCACACACACACACACACAGACATACAAAAACACACAGACATGCACAAACACACACACTCACACGCAGACATAAACACAAACTCACACACACACACAAACTTACACACACTCTCGCACACACACACACACACACACACTCGCACACACACAAAAACTCATTCACACACACGCAGACACAAATAGACACACAGACGTGCACGCACACACACACACACACACGCACGCCACACACACACGCGCGCCGCACACACACAGACACATGCTCATACACACACACCCACAAAAACTCATTCACAGACACACGCACACACCAGACACACGCTCTCACACACACACACTTTTTGATGAGATTCATCACATTTTCACAGATGTTGTTACAAAACCTGATCTTGTCTGCTTGACCAAATAAGTTATTACAGATGAGTATCATAATAACAGCATGAATGAATTCATGAATTCTTACAAGTGATAATTAAGAGACATCGTGTGTTGTGTTTATTTTTGACAGACGATGGAGGAGTATTTAAACAAACCCACATACTGAAGGATCTTCAGATAATCACAGCCATCACCTCAGTCTTCAGACACAATAACAAGAACTTCATATGCTGAATGTGTTTAATTATGTTGCCATTCCGACACTGAAACAGCAACACTTTGCCTTACTCAGACTTTTGAGATAGTGACAATACTATTATTAAATGATAGGATTTATTATGAAATTCGGCACACTGTTTTTGGCTGTAGACAATCAGAAAGGGAGAGAGGCACTCATGTACATTAGCGCTCAAAAGTTTGGGGTCAGTAAGATTTTTTAAAAGTAATTAATACTTTTATTCAGCAAGGATGCATTAAATTGATCTAAGATTACATTTATAATGTTACTAAAGATTTCTGTTTTAAATAAATGCCTGTCTATTGAACTTTCTATACATCAAAGAATCCTGAAAATGTGTCATAAATCATATTAGAGTGATTTCTGAAGGATCATGTGACACTGAAGACTGGAGTAATTATGCTGAATATACAGCTTTGGTTCACAGGAATAAATTACATTTTAAAATATTTTCAAACAGAAAACTGTTTTTATGTTGTATAACATATGTTGTAATAATATTACGGTTTTACTGAATTTTTGACAAAATAAATGCAGCCTTGGTGAGCATAAGAGTCTTTAAAAACATTAGAAAATCTGAACCGACCCCATATCTTTTAACCACTTGACTACACTGTGAAATGAACCCTCAGGTTTCTTCTTAGTTTGAGGTAAATTAGATTTTTTATTTTTCTCTGCGGGCTGACAATCAGTCAATAACCTTCAGACAGATCTTAGATTTTCTTGTTTTGAACTGAAAGATTTTTTTTTATTATGCTTAATCTAAAAAAATAAGTTTTGCATGGACTGCCCAAGCTTTGATAATAAATATTAAAATGCTTTTTTAATAAAAATGTGTGTGTTTTTTTTATTAATGTAGGCTAAATTGTAGTTAAATAAATACATTAGGGGTAACTAACGGTGAGGAAATTTGCACATGGTAGGCTATAGAAACCTACTGCCACAATAGCGATATAATATCGTATTGAAATCACTTTTGAATTCTCGCTCGAATTCGCGATCACGGTTCAGGCCGCACATTTTACAAGATAAGGCTATTTGGCAATGACGCTCGCCCTGTCAATCATCTCTCCATACTCTAGTCACGTGATAAATGAAATCTGACTCCTGCTGCGACTCTTGGTGCTTCAGTCCTCCTGAGATGTTCGTATTTACGAGGTGGGAAGTCGTGTTTACTCGTCGGATTAAGATGGCGGTGTACCTTCTCTTAATTGACTACACAAAATACAGCAAGGTTTGTAAATCTATTCTTCTAGTAAATGGACAACAAAGAATGTGCATCAGGTGTGTTTTGCTTTTTATGTTTTTAATGAATTTATGAAGCAACTGTCAACTTTGTCGTTAGCCTACATATTATATAGTTATATTGCATGCAGTTGGTACAGATCCATCCTCAACTAACAACTAGAGTAAATGAAGACTGTTCTTACATCCAACAACAAAACACCCCAAGACCCTTTAGAAGACATTCTTGTCTACATCCATAGACAGTAAAAGAAATGGACAGAGCGATCTCATTGGAACTCAGTTGAGACAGTTGAAGCCCACTTTTAGCGATTTTTGAGAACTTCCGTTCCTGACGCGCAGACTCAGACCGACTCAAACTAAGCTTGATGGTGAGCAACCTGTCTGACAGACGTTAATCTTCTAGTAGCTGTGCGTGAAAACGGCCAACGTTAATCTTGCAGAGACGGGGAACTTGAGCAAAGAGTTCTTTGGCGTGAGTGAGCAGGAGTAAGAATTCCGTTGCTTTTATGGACTCATTATCAATGGGCTTCTCCCTTGACGGGACGTCCCCCCGATTGCCTGCGAGCTTCTCCTCCTGTCTGTACGGTAACTTCTGTACAGCGCGACAGAGAGTCGAGTGGTTATGACGCAATCGTTAGCCTATTTTTACTAAATCTGTTTCTACGGGGCCATAGTGTAACATAGAAGGTAATGGAGCCCTTTATACATTGTCGTGTTTCTTTAGAAATAAATAATGGACAAATGGAGTCTTTAAACGCCTCAGATGTAAAGTTATTCGCTGTCAAAGTGACGCAAAAATGAATGGGAGTCAATGGAAATGCTAACGCAAGTGAAGTTCTGCTACAACATGGCGGCACCCGTCCGGCTTCAACTTCCGGTCGATGGATTACCCCCTTGTCTACATCTGCCCCAGCGTCGAAACAATGTTGGACGGTGTTTAGCTCACTCAGGGCGGGGCTATGCTAAAACTGCAGTGTCAGTTAACAGTCGTGGGCGGGGCTTTAATATGCAAAAGGACGTCACATTGCCCTGAATCTGAGAACGGCTTGTTCTGAGACAATGCTTATGATTTATGGGGATTTAAAAAAAAGCACTGGGTGAATTTTTTATCATTATAGGGTGGTTGTGTACGCACTGCCAACACACATTTATGTTCAAACGCCATGTAAAAGTGAATTTTGCATTTTGCGATGCTTCTCATTGTGAAAATCCTGATCTTCCCACTCGTATTAACGACATTGTGGTGGCGCTTAGGGATGCAACGATTACAGATTTTGTAAGTACGATTATTGTCTGAGAAATAATCACGATTTAACGATTATCACGATTATTATGCATCAATTAATTTCACAACACTACTAATGTATAATATCACATGAACACTCAACACTAGATTGTAATGTGTTATTTATTGCTGCCACAACACAGTACACAATTATAAAATGACAAATAATAATCAATCTCTTCCTTTGGAATTAAAGAGAAGTGCTTTGTAAACATCCAGCATTTTTCTTTTAAAAATAACAAATTAAGTCAAAGGCTGCAGGGCTGCAGCTAGGGCTCTCTATTGAATTAAATGCAAGCTAAATATTAGGCCTATGTATTTCTTTTAAAAGAAAACAAATATAGTCCAAATGTTATCCACCAATTAGGGGTGTAACGGTACATGTATTCGTATTGAACCGTTTCGGTTCGAGGCTTCCGGTTCGGTACGCATACAAACCGAACGATTCCTTGGACCATTTTTCTTGCCGACAAAATTCGCGCTGGCGCGATCACCACAACGTTGCGCAACATCAAATGGCAAACGTAATGAAAGCGGAACGAAACTGCGCTACTCATTATATTGTGCTTCACGGATCGTTTGACCAGCAACATCTGTGCAGCGCGAGCCGATCTCGATCAAGTCACACTGTTACAACACAGCGCTAAGAGATCCAGTAAAGAAAACATTTGAATTCGCCACTGAACATCGCTGCGAGATCTAGTGAGAAGCATTCACATTTCTCCGTTAATAACCGTAGATCTCTATTAGATCAAACAGCGCTGACGTGGAAACCAGGAGAAACATTGTGCCATGAATGAACTAGTAATACTTTACGTCCACAGACCAGCAACATTCACCATGGATTTAATATAGTAACCAACTGTAACCAGTTTGGCTGGAATAGTGAACTGCTTTCAAGTACTTCACACATCTTTTTCCAGCTCTTCAAAACTCAAATAATATATAAATAAATAAATATATATTTAAATGTTATTTTTAATGTGATGACCAAAACATGATTTGTTCATCCTTCAAAGATGACCCCCATTTATAAACCTGAAAGTTTCAAGATGTAGGAAAACTCAGTTAGGCCTATTTAAAAATATTTTTTCTTTTAACAAATAAGAAATTTCTCTGGCATTTCTTTCTTTTTGCTGTATCGAAAACGTACCGAACCGTGACTTTAAAACCGAGGTACGTACCGAACCGTGATTTTTGTGTACCGTTACACCCTACCACCAATATTATTGTACTTATTTTAATACTCTTTTTTAATTATTAATCCAAATTTTGCATGTGCCTTTAGGAAATCATCTATTATAATCTCATTATTTTGGTTTGTTTGTTTGAAGTTTGAGTACAAATTATAGAAAGAAACTGAGAACATCTCTCATGCAGTGTTATTAATAACTGAAATGCAGTTGGTAGTCGTCTACACGGCCCTGATCTTATGTTAGTGTTTTGCACCGGGCATATTAAAACTACAAAGCCTAACATTTACTCAACACAGACAGGAGAAAGCAATAGGATATTAAGTTAAATGTTCACTGACTGAAACTCTTGAGAGCACGTCATATTCTGTTTTCCACAGACTTGCGTAACCAAAACATTCCGCTGTTTTGTTGTTGTTGTTTTTTTACGTTGCACTGGAAGCTGAAAGTTGCACGCTGCGTCCTCCTTTGTCCAAAGCGCTAGGGCGGTTGCGCTCCGGAGCCGTCTGTCGTTGCTCTGTTAGTTCTTGTCACTTGACCCACGGTGCGCTTGCGGCATTCTGAAAAGTTGAGATGTTTTTATCTCGATGCAGCGCGGACGCGCTTGGAAAAAACGAGCGCGTCGCTTCCATTATGAGCGCGCATACCGTGCGCCTACATTTGAAATGAACTTGAGCGCGCAAAAGACGCGATCTGTGAACAGGCCCCAAGGCGTTTTTTCGGTGGAAATAGAGCGTTGCTGCTTAGTCCCTCAGTGGTTGACGAGCACGGCACTTTAAGCTGGCGCACCGCTGGTGTAACTTTGTTTTCGTTTTGTGTTAGGTGCAAAAGTTCCGTTCATACCTGTCAAGTTTTGGATTTGAAAATAAGGGAAATTTTCCGGCGCCCACTGCGAGCAGTCCCACCACCCCAACCAAGCTCCAGTATCCCTTACATTTTAAGACAGGTGTTATAGCCTAAATGAAAAAACACACACACACACACATATAAATATATGTGTGTGTGTGTGTTTCATTTAGGCTATAACACCTGTCTTAATAGGCCTATGTATGGTAACATTATAGGGTATTCAGAGCATTTATTTAAAGGCTTATTTGCATATTTTCTGTTCATTTAACATTGCTTGTCTTTACATTTACATTTTATTTTCATTCCACACATTATTTTCATTTCATATTGCTTTTCTTTCACAGTTTTTCTTTTCATTTGCAGTTTTTCTTTTCATTTCACATAACCTTTCTTTACTCTTTTAGTGAGTTATTGAACAAATTTGTTGCAGACTTTAACTGTTTTGGAAGGAGTGTATTTGTGGGCTGGGCCAGAGTGGTTAATTTTACATGAGAGTAGAGCAAACAGTTCTGGAACGTCATCCTATTCTCTGTAACAATCTTTCGTACCATGCTAAAACACCCTTTCTCGTGCTGACATACATCATTCCTTCCCCGTGTGAGATGCTAAAGTCGCAGTTAACTTACAAAACGCGTGACTGTCCCCCACCCTGCTCCTCTTCAGAAAAGTAAATTCGCTATCCCATTGATCGCGGTATTTAGTACATGAGGGTTTTGGTTTTTTGGCAGGAGTACCTTGCTCTGTCATAGCGTCCATCATCCGTCTCTGTTTTTGTTTGTTTTTTTGTTAAAGGTTAAAATACGGGAGATTTACGGGAAAATCCTAATACGGGAGGACGGCGGGAAAGAAGGGTTAAATACGGGACTTTCCCGGCCAAAACGGGATACTTGACAGGTATGGTTCCGTTCCGTGCAGAACACTCGGTGTAGCATAGTCTTTACGATTAATTAACCGTGACGTTTTAAAGCGCGGTTAAAGGTGCTCTAAGCGATGTCATGTGTTTTTTAGGCCAAAACATTTTTTGTCACATACAGCAAACATCTCCTCACTATCCGCTGGCTGCCTGTCCCCTGAACACACTGTAAAGAAACGCGATCTCTGTAGACAGCCCATGCTTCACAAACAGCACCAAAAACAAACTGCAGCGACCCGCTCCCCAAAACATAACAAACTGTTCCAGCCAATGACCGACAAGAATGGTTTGGGGGTGTGGTTTGGGGGGTTAGTGTGCGGATGAGGAGGAGGGAGGGTCTAGCTAGCCTCCGTTTTGTTTGACAATAGTTCGAACGTCAACAAGAAGTGACGTCACCCAGGATCGCTTAGAGAACCTTTAATTGTGAAATCCGGTAATCGCTGCATCCCTCGCTCATCATGTGTGTTCAATATTTGTCCAACTGAATTAAATAGTTAATTCATTTCTATAAAATGGTTGCATGTATGCTGAAATAACCTCTAAATGAGTTTTGATTTAAAACAATATTAACGATGATTTCATGTCATGCAAAGGTTGCCAAGGTTGCTCGGCAGTGAGAGACACATTACACAAACAGAGGACCATAGTGTGAACAAATGCTTTATTTACCTCTGCCACATCACACATGACCTCATCACACGCACAAGATACTGACTGAAAAAAAACATAGCTGGCGTCTTTAAGAGGGAGAAAATCTGAGTGTGTTCATATGTTGAAGAGGTAAAGCCGGTGACATTTAACAATGTTCTTGTCACTAACTAAGAAAGAAGTTAATCAGGTTTACTAAAATACTCTTTATTTTGCGCTATACAGAAGACAAATGAGAAAAGCTGGAGCACTACATTGACTAAACGCAGTTAGGGAATATATTTGTTTCAAAATACTTTATTATATGCCAATTTAAACAATGAATATAATGGTTATCTACATTTCAGGGACTGTTTTTTCCTCAGAGTCTGTTTCGTCGGTGTTGTCGCTCTCCGGTTCCAGTAACCTCATGATTTTCATCATTGTGTTGTTATCTAATCCGATGTCTGCGTTCTCGTGCTCCGCCGTTCTTTTTTCTGGCGCGCTTTTATCAAAGTAGTCCTGGACGGCGCGCTCCAGATTTCCATACCGGGGTTGATCCACGTTGCGCAATGGCGTTGGCCGTGCACGTCTCTGTCCCTGTGCGAGCATTTCAGATGCCAGGTAACTGGCCAATTCGTCTTCCTCGCCAGCGGTGTTGTCGTAATCATCCTTGCTGGTTTCCCTCTCGTAATAACGTGGCGCGTTGGGTTGCGTTGGTCGTTTGTTGTTTTGCTGTGCTGCATTAACCAACTCAAGGATGCTCAGGATGTCCTGGGCGACGCTGTTCCTCTCCGATGTCTCGAGCGGCGAAACTCGATGAGGTGCTGTGGAGAAAGTCTTGTGTGTGTTGTGAGTGGTTGCGTAGGGTGTACGTGACTGTCCCAATAAATCCTTCTGCCTTTCGTTTTGAAGAAGGTCAAGGACTTCCTTTGGTGGGATCCGAAGCTGCTGTGAGAGTTTGATTATCTGGGACAAAGACTCGGGGATTGTGTTGTGCATCGGCTTAATTTCCCTCTCCTCCTCCTCCTCCTCATCTTCGTCTTCATCCACATCTTTTTTCTCCATCTCTCGGTTGCTTTCTTGCTCGCTCCTGCTGGCCTCTTGTCTTTTCTGCTGCTCCTGCTCTTTCTTTTCAAGGACTTGGAGAAGATAGTAGTCCAGAAGCTTTGCGATGTCCTCAGGGTCCTCCTCTTTTCCTGTCCTTTTCCAGCTGGATTGGTTTGATCTTTTGACATCATCTTCGTCTTCCTCCTGGTCATCATCCTCAAGGTCACGATTAAAACCATGCCTCTCTCTTTCTTCTTCTTCAGTCTCTATTTGCTCCTCCAGAGGTTCCCATTCGTCTGTTCCCATGATGTCCTCCAAGGCCATCTTCCTCTGCCTGTACAAGTCATTATCATCATCATCATCATCCTCCTCATCATCTTCACCATCATCTCGTTTGCTGTTGACCTTAGATGTGGAGATCCCACTCAGTTCCTCAAACACAGACTGAAGGGTCGCCAGTTTCTGGGGTGTGTACTGTTCTTCCGCATTCTCATTGGTCCGTTTGAGCGGCTGTTCCTGATCCTCCGGATCCTCAAGCATAATTGGATACTGCCTGTGTCGTCTCCGGCTTTCTTGATTGGACCATGAGGTCCTCCCATAGTTCTCAGCTGGCGTTTCGACCTCTAGTTGTTGTTTTGGCCTTGGAAAGGGGTGGATGGTGTATTGAGGTTGAGTTGCAATGACCTTCTTGGGCATCTTGTGTTCCTCAGTTTGTTGTAGTGTCTTAAGCACAGCTTGAAGCAACTCTTGAGTGTTGTCTCTTTCTTCCTCTCTCTCCTCCATGCCTCTATCCATCCGGCCTGGCGCTGCCAGTTGTAGCATGGATCGGATGCTCTCCATGTCATCCTCTTCTTCTTCTGGTTGACGATCGTCGGTAAAGGGATCAGGTGGGGGGGATCTCTGGCTGAGGCTTTGGATGTATCGGAGAGCTCTGAGCATCTCAGCACTCGGAGGAGGGCGGATCTGGGACGCAGGTCCATAAGTGACGGGTTCACTTCCACTGAGGCGATGCTCTCTTAGTGTGGCTCCTTGAACTCCAAAAACGAGAGAGAGGAAAAGAGGCAGAAGGAGGAGCGAGGGGAGGACGAACACCCCTGTTGAACAGCATCTAGATGATGACGACATGTTTTACCTGAGAGCGGGAGGGAGGGAAAGATGAGAGATGGTGAGTCAGACAGTTATTCCATGAAAAAAAGATAAATGCTTTCCTTAGGGCAGAACCCTTTTCAAAAGGCACTAAAACGGACAATTTAGGTACTAATATGTACCTTTAAGGTATGCACTCTTTAGTGGTAAATAAGGTACAAAGGGTGTATGTTTAGAAAAGATACCACACCAGATACTACTTTTTTTGTTTTGTTCTGAGAGAGTATCAGCACATGCACAAACACATATGCACTAACAATTTCATACACATAAATTGTTCAGTCTTCATCCCCATTCATGTCATTCCAAACCTGTCTCGGTGTCAATACAATGAAAGTCAATGTTTTTCACTTTCAGTGTACAGACAAAATCAGTTAATTTGTGTTTCACAGAGAAAAGAAAGTAAGTTATACAGGTTTGGAAAGATATGAGGGTGAGTAAATGATGACAGAATGTAATTCGGATGAGCTATTCCTTTATCTCGTTACAAAGATCTACCATTGATGAGTTATTGCAGTCTTGTTTACATTGTTAAATTGACCATCACGGTCTCCACTCGGTCTCGCTCTGTTTGAATCTCTCTCTCTCTCTCTCTCTCTCTCTCTCTCTCTCTCTCTCTCTCTCTCTCTCTCTCTCTCTCTCTCTCTCTCTCTCTCTCTCTCTCTCTCTCTCTCTCTCTCTCTCTCTCTCTCTCTCTCTCGTGTATCTGTTGAAAGCCTGTTGATGAGTGTTTGCGGAGCACTCGAGAGAGCGCGCGTGCAGCTTGCGCTGAAAATCTCATTAGTTTCTAAATTGCTGCCACGACTAAATGAGTCATACCCCGTTGCTACGGGAGACCGTGCGCGGATCCGCACTGCTGTTGAACCGCAAAGTGCCGTCAAACGGAGAGGAGGATGAGAGAGAACGGAGCACGGCCCCCTACATGCTTCAATCTGTTAGATGTTATACTTGCTTTTGAGTGTGAAATAATGCATGTAGAACTTTAGCATGGATATTTTTCCTAATGCATATATTAGGAATGAACGTATAAATTAACGTTCTTAATTAATGTATTTGACCAATTAAAACGAACATTAGTAAGCTTTTAAATAAAAATAATCGCGGGATAAAATAAGTAGGTTTTCATAAAAGACACTTTTGCACACATTTGTTAAACTTTCGAGCTGTTTATGAACGCGTCTTGTTCGAACGCGTCTTAAATTACGCGTCTCACGGGTTTGCGTGCAGCAGGTTGTTGATATAAAGAATAAAGTCTACACACGTTTCTAAAGAGACAAACCAGACATAACAGTGATGCATTCCGTTCAAAACAACGCACAAATGAGTGTTCAGAGGCAAAAGCCCTCTTACCTTTGCTTTCGGTCTGTTTTAACGGCGAGTCGTGAGTGCGTTGCGCATCTCTCTCGCGCTCTCGGTGTGTTTATGGCTGTGCACGAGCACGGAATATCTCTCTCGTCAGCACCGCGGACAGCTCCGCCCGTTATAAGAGACGCCATCTGATTCGTGCGTCACTGAAACAACATACGCAAAACCGGACGGACACACACACACAAATGTGTTTTCGTGTTTTATGGGGACTTCTCATTGACATAATGATTTTTTGTTGCATTTTTACATTTTCAAAAAACATTAATTACTATGATTTATAAGCTGTTTTCCTCATGGGGGGACCAAAACATGTGGGGACACACACACACATTTAATCAAATTTAACATGCTAAGTGCAATGAACTTATAAACTGTTGTAACTTTGGCTTTACTTTGATTTAACTTCAAAATCAGCAATTAACTTGTACTAAAATTTACTGGGTTGAAATTTTGTTCAGGGTTGCATGAGTATATTTTGGTGCAAACTGTGGTTACAATGGTAATGGTTTGTAAAGAGCGCCTATCAACTTCTCTGATTAGAGGTTTCAGTGCCAAAGGGCCCCCGGTGAAGAAGAGAACCCACTCATTATGACTCCTCTTATCATGTGAAGTTGAAGCTCTCCAGTTTGATTGTGATATTATGATAACAGTCGATCATTGAAGAGCGATGGTACTTTGCTTTCTAAAATGCTCTTGGGAGATCTCGTTAGCTCATCTTTTATTTGATCATGGGGAACACAGTAGCTGCTTTTGTGCCAAAAAAGCCATTTAATCCTTTTAAGCATTTTGAAAATGAGCTGTACGGTAAGCAGAATGCATCTCTTTCTGTCTTTCTCACGTGCACACAGACGTCTGTTACTGGTGTGTGTCAGAACCGGGTGGCTGTGGGCTTCTGGTCATGTTGATTTCACTTCATCTGTAAAGCGTCTGGCGAACGATGAGTCACCAGCGGAGCCGCAGAGGAGGGGAGAGGGATGGGTGTGTGAGACAGGGAGAGAGACGGAGAGGAAGACAGGAATGGAGTTGGTGTTTTGATGGGAATTGACGTGTGTCTGGCAGCTCATTTTCTGAAGTGAGTGTGTGTTTGGCAGTGTGTCAGGACAGGAGCCGGGAGACTCGTTCATTCAGAAATCCACTCTGCTGCTGTGGGAGGCCGACTACCATTCACAAGACACAAGAATCAGACTGTACACAGACACACACAGACACACACAGAGTTCAGCAAGATGAGGCTGAACGAACTAGAATCAGGCATTGCATCGAGTCTCATCCCAACTGTTCTTCTCTTCTCTTCTCTTCTCTTCTCTTCTCTTCTCTTCTCTTCTCTTCTCTTCTCTTCTCTTCTCTTCTCTTCTCTTCTCTTCTCTCCTCTCTTCTGTACAGGAGCAGTAATACAGTTCCTCTGTATGTGTATAAAAAGCCCAAAGCTGTTCAGATGTGTGCGTCTGTGTGTGTGTGTGTGTGTGTGTGATCAGACAGGTGCACCATTGTTATTACTGCGCCTTTATTTTCATCTGTGTCCTGCACATTATGGCTTCAGTAAACAATTCATGTTGACATCCTGTGTGTGTGTGTGTGCTCCATTTACCTCTTTTGTTATGCAAGTGTGTATATGGGCTAAAAGCTGTTTGTTTTCCTCTGGCTGATTCTGAATACAGCGTGACGGATGCATTGAATATTTTAGAGGACAAATCATATTTTAGAGGAATCACATTATAGAGGATGTAAGAGAAACACAGAGCATCACACACACACACACACGCACACACACACGTCTGGATACGTGTGGCTTGAGACGGCCTCAAGCTGGAGTGCTGTTTTATATTCATCTGCCTACTAGGTGGAAGGAGTTCAAAAATAAACAGCCAAGTCTTTAATGTCAAATTGGTCTTGGGCTCTACTAGAATAGATTTTAAAGATGAATGTTTAAACATTACACATTATTTCCCCCATATTCTCCATTGTTGCAGCTCCTCTCTTCCCAGTCTGTCAGTAACGCTCTGTTTAGTTCCTGTCTCTATGAAGCCCCTCCTTCTGAAAAGCACACTGTGCTCTGATTGGTCGGCTGGATTCAAGATTTGGAGATTAAAGATTAGTCAACCACTTCGAGTGTGTTTGGGAAATGTCCTGCCCCTTACCATAACCTTGAGTTTTAACACACTACGGCCCTGTCACAAACGGCACCATAAACACTTGCAGTCTTCCTTTGAGTCCACACATTCATGACGTAACGCCGCTTTGACTGTGGTGAAGAAGTCTTCTGCGGAGCTCACATCAGTGCGGGCTCGGCAAAAGTGCGCATCGAGGGCGTATATCGACCACAAAGGGGGCGCTCCGAGCACCCTTCGGAAACCTAAAGTGGTAGATGGGACAAGCGGTGAAAGTGCATTTAAAGTGTGCCATTTGGGACAGGGCATACTAACTCAACCAGGCCCCGCCCCTTTATTTCGCATAACCATTGGGCGGGAATTATTTAAATGAGGAATATTGTGACGTGTTCGTTCCCAGAAGAAACTCAAGACTACAATGGAGGCGTTTCAGGGAGTTCAGAAACACTGATATAGAGAATAACTCCCGCTGGAGGGACTTTGTAACTTTGCAGAGCTTTTTCATGCTCAAACAGCAACATCACACACTAAAGAAAGATGAACGTGGAAAAAAGCATAATAAGTCCTCTTTAATGTTTTGTTAAATAGATGTGTGCAAGCAAATCTCACGTTGGAAACATTGTTTTCACGTCATTTTGTTGAGCCCCACCAAAATGTTATATAGCTGCTGTTTTTTGCTTGTTTCAGTGGATTGCATAAAGCCTCTGTTATCTTGGGATGCTTGCCATTGTTTTGAAGGATGCACAATATGCAAGTAGTTAGTCACTTTGGTATTAACTGCATTAGTTTGTTTGACGCAAACATACATAATGCAACATGCACATTAGCAGAAAGCAAAAGCTTGTTACAATGCAACAAAATAAAAGGTAACAGGCAGATAAATTAAAAGCTGATGTTTTCTTAACAAATCAAATCAAAAGTCATTCAAAGATAACCAAGGCTTCACAGCATCCTGGAGAAAAGGTTAAATTGGCCACTGAGATGCACAGAAAAGTAGTTACTGTAGTCACTTTGGTATTAAAGTAACACCAGGTAACTTTTCAACCTTCATAATATATATTCCAAGTCTCTTGTGATGGTACATCGACTTACAATAGGTTGAATGACACGTCTGCCATAGCCTGACGGGGTCTGTAGCGTTTTTAATCGTACTTTTAAACTTCGGGTTTCGGGTAGTAACCGGCGAACAAAGAGAACTACAAAATTCGACTGGTTTACGGCATATACGTCACTTCCACCACCACCCCCACTTCCTTAAAATCGGACTTGCGAGCCAAATGTTATAGTCATGGCCGAAGCAGCACAGAAAAACAAGAAAGCAAAGGTTTTATCGGAGCAAAGCAAAAAGAGAAAAAGAGAAAGTGATCGCGTTAAAGGCAGAACGAGGATCAACATTGGGCCAGCATTTTCTCGCTGGCGTGAGCTGAAGGAGGAGGAGGGGTGCCCGACCGATGCGGACTTGGCAAAAAAACAAAAAAAAATCAAATGAAAGCCTATGTCTAAACGGCGTGTACAAGTTTGGTAGGGGCTACCGCTACATTCTTGCAAGTAAATATATAAGATGTACAAAATCATATTTTAGGATACCTAACATGTCTGTGATATTTGTTTATTTGTCTTGCCTCAAGCTATAATGCAAATCGATTTGTAAAATTTGCAGATTCATTTATGGTAGCTTGATATTATAATATTGACGATATATGGTTATTGTCAACCACTCAAACATTGCATTGAAGTATCATATAGATCCAGTAAAACGGTAACCAATAGACTAGGCTACTATAATGACGCTGGCTTGTAAACGTGATCATCGCGATCATTTGTCGTTAGAAAAAAATAAAACCCATGAAATTATATTCATATGACATGCTGAAATATATGCCACTGTACCTGGGATGAAGACATTTCAGACAAGACGCAAGCAGAACACCTGCATGTGACCTCCTCCTACAGTGTTCAGGGCTATCATGGCTGTCAACAATTGCACGTGCATGTAGGATGACAGAGTTTACGACAGTAGTAGAGGTCTAGAGGACAATACTGTTTCCCAACTGTAGGGGGACCCCACCCCGAGAGCAAAAGTAACCTGGTGTTACTTTAACTGCATTAGTTTGTTTGACGCAAACATACATAATGCAACATGCACATTATAGTCCAGTCATTTTAAGCCAAAATGGGGGTCAACCTTGAACAAATTGCAACAGAAGCAAACTCAACTGATTTTGTATCCTCAATATGTCCTGAGTAAGGAAAAAAAAAGCCCCGAAGAATCCCATTAGGGGAAAGTTTAGAAAAAGACGCAAATATATCCCATTCATACGCCTATTCATTCTTTTTTCCTCACGTGAAAAGGGTAAAATTTTTAACCTTTAGATATCATCATGAAAATCGCTGAGTTGATTACTTACATCAAGACAAACAAAAAATGTATTACAAGTTTTTTGCAATTGTTTGTTAAAGCTGCAGTCCGTATCTTTTCCTCTTTGTCGCCATCTCTCTGTTCGAAATCTGTAACTGCAGTGATTCGCGGAATTATCATCTTTACGTGGGTTGTAAATCGGCATGAAACAGCGCGGATGAACACAGTGCTTTGAGGCGAGTGCTGCTGTCAGTCACCGCGCTGTGTGGATACTGTCATACAGAATCACAGATTCACTTTTTGAAAGTTTGACCAACATAAGAATTTTCATAAGAAAATGTTGTCACGGTGATAAAGAACAGACGTAGATTCAATTGCAAGTGAACAGGTGTTTATTTAAACACAGAGAGAGAGAGCAGTAGTCTCGGACGAATATGCCGGCAGGATGATGAAAACCAGACTCGATAGCGCAGGTCTCCGTGGGCAGACAGATCAGGACCAGAAGATAACCGGAACAGGTACAGACGGTAGTCAGGCCGCGAAAACTCAGAACAGGACGGTATCCACCGTTGGTCAGGGACAGTCAAAAGGCAGAAGAACTCCAAACCGAATAATATCCAAAGCACAGGAACAAACACTAGATCGAGGAGAAACACAGGTGAACTCCGAGAACCTCAACAACCATCTGACAAAGACAGGACGATATGACACACAATATATAGGACATTCTCATTCAACACAGCTGGCGCTAAATCAGCTCATCAGCGAGGATAACGAGCAATGCTGACGAGCCGCGCCCATTCGTACTACACACACACACATAGCGAGGGCGAGTCACTGAATCCATGAACCGTGACAGTACCCCCCCTCCTAAGAACGCCGCCTGGCGTTCTCAGACCCCCTTACCTGCCGATTGTAATCATCGATAAGGGAGTGATCCAAGATGTCCCTAGCCGGAACCCAACTTCTCTCCTCCGGACCGTAACCTTCCCAGTCCACCAAATACTGGAATCCGCGTCCCCTCCGTCTAGAATCCAGTATACGATTAACCGAATAAGTTGGTTCCCCATTTACGAGTCGCGGCGGGGGAGGAACCGGGGCAGGCGGATTAATGGTAGAACGAAACATGGGTTTAATTTTAGATACATGGAAGGCGGGGTGAATCCTCCTGTACGCTGGAGGCAGGTTGAGGCGGACTGTCACCGGACTAATCATTTTGGCGACAGTAAACGGGCCAATAAATTTAGGAGCAAGTTTGTTAGAGACGGAGCGGAGCGGAATGTTCTTGGTAGAAAGCCACACTTTTTGACCCACGACGTATACGGGAGGCTTAGACCGGTGGCGATCGGCTTTAGCCTTGGTGCGAGCACGCACCTGGAGCAGAGTCTCACGGGCTCTGGTCCATGTGCGCTGACACCTCTGGATAAAGGCGTAAGCGGAGGGAACCGCGACCTCGGATTCCAGACTGGGAAAAATTGGTGGCTGGTATCCTACACTACATTCAAACGGAGAAAGACCCGTGGACGACACTGGCAACGTGTTGTGTGCGTACTCCACCATAGAAAGTTGTTGACTCCAGGACGAAGGATTCTTAGAGACTAAACATCGTAACGTCCTTTCCAGATCTTGGTTGGCTCTCTCGGTTTGACCATTGCTCTGGGGGTGAAACCCTGAGGACAGACTAACAGTCGCTCCCAGTAATTTACAAAACTCTCTCCAAAATTTGGACACAAACTGGGGACCTCTGTCGGAAACCACGTCTGTCGGGAGGCCATGTAAACGAAAGACGTGATCTACGACGGCCAACGCTGTCTCCTTGGCTGAGGGTAATTTGGGCAAGGAAATGAAATGGGCCGCCTTCGAGAACCGGTCCACCACAGTCAAAACGACCGTGTTACCCTGGGAGGGTGGGAGGCCGGTGATAAAATCTAGCGCTATGTGTGACCAGGGTCTCGAAGGGACAGGCAGCGGTTGGAGTAACCCATCTGGGGGTTGGTTGGAAGTCTTACCAATGGCACAAACCGAGCAAGCCAAAACAAAACTGTGTACGTCACGAGCCATGCGAGGCCACCAGAATCGTTGCTTGACTAAGAAACTAGTGCGATTGACTCCTGGATGACAAGCCACGTTGGAACAATGCCCCCACTGAATGACGTCAGACCGTAATCCCTCCGGCACAAATAATCGGTTCGGTGGACACCCGGGCGGAGGCGTTACCCCTTCTAAGGCCGACTTGACCTTCGATTCGACCTCCCATGTGAGTGTGGAGACAATTAGGGTCTCGGGAAAAATGCACTCGGGAGTAGACGGGCGTTCGGAGCGGTCAAAAATACGAGATAAAGAGTCGGGTTTGATGTTTTTGGAACCCGGGCGGTACGAGAGAACAAAATCAAAACGTCCGAAAAAAAGTGCCCACCGAGCCTGCCTGGAGTTCAATCTTTTGGCAGTTCTAATGTATTCTAAGTTCTTGTGATCGGTCCAGACGATAAAAGGTACCCC
Source organism: Rhinichthys klamathensis goyatoka (assembly GCF_029890125.1). Taxonomy (NCBI): domain Eukaryota; kingdom Metazoa; phylum Chordata; class Actinopteri; order Cypriniformes; family Leuciscidae; genus Rhinichthys; species Rhinichthys klamathensis. The sequence continues at coordinate 778,965 of NW_026607004.1, read as the reverse complement.
CGACCCCTCTAACCAATGACGCCATTCCTCCAACGCTAACTTGACCGCCAACAACTCTCGGTTACCAATGTCATAGTTACACTCGGCGGGAGATAAACGATGGGAAAAAAACGCGCAGGGATGCATCTTGTCGTCTGTGGGAGAACGTTGCGACAGCACTGCTCCTACCCCCACCTCTGACGCGTCGACCTCCACCACAAACTGGCGTGATGAATCAGGGGCTATGAGGATAGGGGCTGAAACGAAGCGGCCCTTCAGTTTGGCAAACACAGCCTCAGCTGTGTTTGACCACCTGAACGCCGTTCTGGGGGAGGTCAAGGCAGTCAGAGGCGCGGCTAGTTGGCTGAAGTTGCGAATGAAACGCCGGTAGAAGTTGGCGAACCCCAGAAACCTCTGTAGGGCCTTACGGGAATCTGGGCTTGGCCACTCCACCACAGCCTTCACCTTCTCAGGGTCCATCCGCACTCCCTCAGACGAAATGATGTACCCTAAAAAAGGAACAGACTGTGCATGAAACGCGCATTTCTCCGCCTTGACAAAAAGCCCATTCTCTAGCAGCCTCTGAAGCACTCGCCTGACGTGTTGACCGTGTTCCTGGAGAGACGAAGAAAAGATCAATATGTCATCCAGGTAAACATATATGAACTGGTCTACCATGTCTCTCAACACGTCATTGACGAGTGCCTGGAAGACGGCTGGGGAGTTGGAAAGCCCGAACGGCATAACCAAATATTCAAAGTGCCCCCTGGGGGTGTTAAACGCGGTCTTCCATTCATCCCCCTTCCTGATGCGAACCAAATGATAAGCATTACGTAAATCCAATTTCGTGAAGATGGATGCTCCTTGCAACCTCTCGAAGGCTGAAGCCATCAACGGTAAAGGATAAGTATTCTTTACCGTAATGTTGTTCAACCCCCGGTAATCAATACAAGGTCGCAACGACCCATCCTTTTTCCCCACGAAAAAGAATCCCGACCCCGCTGGAGAAGAGGAAGGACGAATGAACCCCGCTGCCAGAGAATCAGAAATATATTTCTCCATAGCCTCCCTTTCTGGAACAGAAAGTGAATATAACTTGCCCTTAGGCGGAGACATACCTGGTAATAAATCTATAGCACAGTCATAGGGACGATGCGGAGGAAGAGAAGCAGCCCGGGACTTACTGAACACTTCCTTCAGGTCGAGATACTCCGGTGGCACGTTAGACAGATTCACCGGCTCCTCCTGCAACATAGAACGAGAAACAGACGGAACAGCAGACGAAAGACACGAGGCATAACATTGTTCACACCAACTGGACACTGAGTTCTGTCCCCACTCTATCCGGGGCCCGTGTTTCACCAACCACGGATGACCCAGGACAATTGGGGCGTGAGGTGACTGGGTGAGATAGAGTGAGATCCTCTCTGTGTGGTTACCCGAAGTGACGAGTGTGATAACCCCAGTGGTGTGAGTGATTCCCGGGAGCTCCTGTCCGTTGAGTGCGTGGATGTGGATGGGGTGGTTCAGGGTCGTGATGGGGAGGTGAAGTCTTCTGGCCAGTGAAGAGTCAATCAGGTTCCCCTCCGCTCCAGAATCCACCAGTGCCTCGCCGTTGAAGGATCCGTCTGCCCACTGGAGTCTCACCGGGAGAAGGGTGGCGCTCGAGGGTCTGGTCCGGAATAATCCGCCCGACAGTAGCCCCCATCCTACCGCCGGGCTTGGCCTTTTAAAGGACAGGTGGAAACAAAGTGGCCGGCCTCCCCGCAGTAGAGACACAGACCTCTCGAGCGACGGTGTTCTCTCTCCTCCCGGGAGAGTCGAGCTCGACCTACCTGCATGGGCTCAGGATCGTTCGAGGGGCTGACCGTGCTCGTGCCTCTGAGACCGGAAAAGTCTCCTCCGTCGACCAAAGGAACTTGGAACTGACGCTTCGTTCCTTGTTGTAAACGAGCATCGACACGTAGTGCCAGTTCAATCAGTCCATCAAGAGTCTTCGGTAGTTCCACAGTGTAGATTTCACGTTGAACACGGTCAGCCAGCCCATGCAGGAATAGGTCCCACTGTGCCTCCTCGTTCCATTTGCACTCGGCGGCCAATGTTCGAAACTGGATGGAATAATCGGACACGGAACTGTTGTTCTGACGAAGATCGGCCAATTGACGAGCCGCCTCACGTCCGGCCACCGCGCGGTCGAACACGCGCTTCATCTCCTGCTCGAGTGCTTGGAACGAGGAGCAGCACTCGTGTTGGTTTTGCCACACCGCTGTTCCCCACTGAGCCGCGCGTCCAGATAGCAACGTCATTACAAGTGCCACTTTACTCTCCTCCGAAAAAAATGTCACAGGCTGGAGAGAGAAGAAGATTGAGCATTTAGTTAAGAAAGCTCTGCACAAATTAGGTTCACCCGAATACCTCTCTGGCGTGGGAATGCGCGGCTCAGGACGATTGACGTTGGGAGGTGCAAGGGGAACAGGCGGGGGCGGTGCTGGCACAGCGGGACCCCTCAGACGTTGTATTTGAGAGGTGAGCTCAGACACCTGCGCTACCAGAGCCTGGATAGCCCGACCCGAAGCTCCGATCTGTTCGTCTTGGCGATCCATGCGGGCGTTGTTGTCGACCACCATCTGCCCGACGTTCTCCGCACTCGCTGAATCCATGAATGGTCAGATGGTTCTGTCACGGTGATAAAGAACAGACGTAGATTCAATTGCAAGTGAACAGGTGTTTATTTAAACACAGAGAGAGAGAGCAGTAGTCTCGGACGAATATGCCGGCAGGATGATGAAAACCAGACTCGATAGCGCAGGTCTCCGTGGGCAGACAGATCAGGACCAGAAGATAACCGGAACAGGTACAGACGGTAGTCAGGCCGCGAAAACTCAGAACAGGACGGTATCCACCGTTGGTCAGGGACAGTCAAAAGGCAGAAGAACTCCAAACCGAATAATATCCAAAGCACAGGAACAAACACTAGATCGAGGAGAAACACAGGTGAACTCCGAGAACCTCAACAACCATCTGACAAAGACAGGACGATATGACACACAATATATAGGACATTCTCATTCAACACAGCTGGCGCTAAATCAGCTCATCAGCGAGGATAACGAGCAATGCTGACGAGCCGCGCCCATTCGTACTACACACACACACATAGCGAGGGCGAGTCACTGAATCCATGAACCGTGACAAATGTCTTCTGAACAAGTAAGTAAAATCCATTTTTGTTCTGACCAACTAAGGGGGAAAAAGCAGTCGACATGATAAGCTTCGTTAGATTTAATCAACGCGATTTACAGCAACCGTGCAAATTATAGCCTACTTTGTTCTCAAATTGTGCAACATGACATCATGACTTTGCGTAAACATACACGCCACTTTCAAGTCAAGTGGCGTGTTATCTATACGCATTTTGAGCTATCCGCGTGTATGTCTACGCCGAAACGAACCGTCATCTTTTGCGTGTACGTCTACGCCGTTAAATGTCCGAGCGAAACGAAGCAAAATGTAGATCTACATCTGGGGAGCGATATTTTTTTTCCTAGGATGGTAGGAGAAGACTCATAAATGGTATTAACCCCAGTGACGGGTAGGTTTAGGGATGGGGTTGGGGTAGGTCATATATTTATATACAGTAATATAACGTTAAGTCAACGGCGTTGAAACACGCTGAAAAGCGATTATGCGTGTTGATAGCACGCCAAAAATGGAAATACGAATTGGCGTGTCATACATACGCCATATCATGAGATCAGTCTGAATTGTTCATGTTAACAACATCACATCAGCATTGCGTGACTAATGTTAAATTTAATGTGTTTTATAGTTACCTGCGTAGTTCAGAATTAATATTCTCCATAATAGCAAAACGAGAAAGGCACAACAAAGGAAACTCCATAACTGTGTGAATTAAGAAAACGTACTGTTACACGATTGAACTATTGAAATGTCTTACTTGTTCAGCAGAAAAAAGCCGTCTCTTCTTCCGTTTTGAACCCCTTCAAAACACGGAGTTCACGCACTTTTCAAAAGCCCCGCCGATGTTGAAATCCTTGTGTTCGCATGAGACGGTTTCTTTCTCTTTCTCTAGCCACCTTAAATCCGAAGTACGAAGTCTTTTGGGTTTTATAACTGCTGAATCTCCAGTTGACACTGATGATTGTTGTTTGGATCTTTCTGGATGCCATAAGTTTAATTATGTAAAGTGCTGCGAGAAAAGCCTATACATCTAAACATCTCGTCACGCGCAGTATAGCCGGCTAGCCGAAACTCCTTCTTTATGTGTACGGGTGTGACGTCATGACGCAAAGACATGCTCGAATTTCCCGCGGAAACCCACCAGTACCACTGGAATTAAAATCATTATTACAAGCTAACCGTTTTGAATCTAGCTATGGCAAGCAGATAGTTTTGACCACTGGCAGAATAAGTTTTTTTTAATATAATTATTTTGGATTATTTTTAACTTAAAAAAGTTACGGACTGGAGCTTTAACATGGACAAATGGTGCATAATCTAATTACATAATGTGCTAATTTGCATAATTACCCAAACAGATCTAAGCATTGGGTATATAGCAGGTGAAAATGTCTTGTTGAATCTTGTTGACATATAACGGTAAACTATTTAATATTAAGGTCTAAATGGAACCCATTTAGGCTACCCATGAACATTAATGCAGGAAGAAGTACTTTAGAAACCAGCCTTTATTAATTATTATGGCAGAGATGGGGTTTGGGGCTGGGGTCAGTGGGCTGTTTCTGGGGGATGAGTCTTGAGGGAAGAACAGGAGACATGGTTAAGGAGAATGCAGAAGACAAAAGGTAGGAGAAATAAAAAGTGTCTGGATCAAAAAATCTAATTACGTACACAATGCACTCAATGCCCAAACCCCATCTCTGAAATAATAATTAATAAAGGCTGGTTTCTAAAGTACTTCTTCCTGTATTAATGTTCATGGGTAGCCTAAATGGGTTCCATTCAGACCTTAACATTAAGTCTTTTACTGTTATATGTCAACAAGATTAAAAAAAAACATTTTCACCTGCTATACCTAATGTTTAGATCTGTTTGGGTAATTATGCAAATTAGCTAATACGTAATTATAGTATGCACCGTTTGTCCATGTTAACAAACAATTAAAAAAAACTTGTAATACATTTTTTGTTTGTCTTGATGTAAGTAATCAACTCAGCGATTTTCATGATGATATCTAAAGGTTAAATTTTTTACCCTTTTCACGTGAGAAAAAGAATGAATAGGCGTATGAATGGGATATATTTGGGTCTTTTTCTAAACTTTCCCCTAATGGGATTATTCGGGGCTTTTTTTTCCTTACTCAGGACATATTGAGGATACAAAATCAGTTGAGTTTGCTTCTGTTGCAATTTGTTCAACCTTTTTTCATAAAATGACTGGACTATTAGTAAAGAAAAAGCTTGTTACAATGCACCAAAATAAAAGGTAACAGGCAGATAAATTGGCACCAACATTAGCGTAATAAAAGCTGATGTTTTCTTAACAAATCAAATCAAAAGTCATTCAAAGATAACCAAGGCTTCATAGCATCCTGGAGAAAAGGTTAAATTGGCCACTGAGATGCACAGAAAAAAATCTCCAGAGATGTAAAGTACATGAAAAAAGAATGAAGCATTCTGTTGATTGCTGTTGATTAACACGGAAAATGGTCAAATCTTCACTCACCATTTGTAAAAACAACAAAATTGTGTTTACAGTAACGCTCTTAAAGGGTAACTCTTGCATGGGGCACTTCTATGATAGCATCAAAATCGTTATTTTTAAAACACTAAGAAGGCTCGACACAACATGTGCTTGAAGTATCACCAGGGTCTCTACACATGAACTTGAGCATTGACTACATTGTTTGTGTACACAAGGTTTACCATGGAACCCATGCACTCCCATTCAAAAGGCAATTTGACCTAAAACGAAAATACGGTCAATCTTAAAAGTGGCGTTTCCATTCTAATTATGCTTTTACACGAAAGTTTGACTCTGGTAGATTAACAAAAAGAGCCTAGGTTCAATTTTGGCAAGAGTTACCCTTTAAAATTGCGTGGATGAGGCAAAGCTTTGTTTCGAATGAAATGTTAAATACTCACTGTTTTGAAAGTATTGCCACTAGACTGATGTTGTCTTGGGGGTTAGTTCACCCAAAAATGAAAATTCTGTCATTAATTGCTCACTTTCACGTCGTTCCCAACCCGTAAGACTTTCGTTCATCTTCGGAACACAAATGAAGATAGCTGAAGATCGCGTAGCTGTCAATGGAGGGACAGAAAGCTCTCAGATTTCATCAAAAAGATCTTCATTTGTAGCCTAGAAATCTAGACGCACCCTAGCGGCAGCAAAAATTATTTTGCAGCAAAGTGTGGTCTAGCAACTCTCCATAGACTTTTGAGCTGGAAAAACAAAAAACTGGTCCGGCCAATCAGATCGTGTAGAGTTGGTGGGCGGGCTTAACATAATGACGGCAGAGTTATGACGGTTCCGCGTGATTTCCACAGGTGATTTCCCTCTGCTTGAAAACAAAGATGCTGCTGGCGAACAGCGGTCTTTCGAATCGGCTTAGCCCGCGACTCTGGAGGACTTGGAGTTAAGAGAACGTCACTTAAGTCATTCCTAAAAAAGGAAGATGTGTTCAGAGTTTTGACGACCGGATACGGCAAAAGTTTAATATACCAACTAGCTGGTTCACTGGTGGAAAAACGCATGGGACTCACTCAGCCACAGCCGTTCGTTGCTCTGGTTGGTTGTAGCGCTATCCTATTGCGTGCCGAGGGATATTGAAAGACAACCGTTTATCCCGCCCCTCGGATTGAGGTATGCCAATTGTGAGTTCCCAGACCTAACATCTTGATGTAGGTCTGGCTTGCCAGGCTACTTCATTTGTGTTTCGAAGATGAACAAAATTCGTACGGGTTTGGAACAACATGAGGATGAGTGAATGATGACAGAATGACAAAATAACAAATCACTGTAAGTGCATTACGCTCAATGAGTTGGAATTATAGTAGGCTGTGGTTGATTAGTTTCACTTGTTCTGAACCCAAAACATTCTCCAAAGGGAACTGCCAAAACAATGCATCAATCCGTGTGTTTTCCACACTGTCTTCCACCTACACAAAGATGCAACCCCGCACTCACTGTCTGGTGTTGTTTAATCCAGTCAGTTGTTTTCTCTGAGGGTTTCTTCACAGGAGAGATCACACACTTGTGCATGTGCAACCTTCCAGCGGCGACACATCTTCTTGTGACGCGTCTTCTCGTGTTTATTTCCCTGCGTAGTGCTTGTGGTATAGGAAAAAAACACATACAAAACAGCTTATAGCATGAAAGAACACCCTACAATTAATGTCAGGTATTTACAGTTTATGTTCTCATGAAACAATGTGAGGCATCACTCATATCATTTGTGCAGTGACAAACGGAGAGATTGAGAACATGATAAACTGGTAAGATTGAGTTTTTGTGTACATTTCAGGGAAATTATGTTTGTTTATCTGTCATACATCACTCCTTTCTTGCTATCTGTTTTCCCATGGCCCCCGGCGCTGAATGTTCTCCTGATTTTCACTGAATCCTCAGTTGTATCTGGGCATCAAATCGTGCCTCCCACACTGAGACACACGCAAAACATTTCCGCTCTATCAGAGCGAACAGTGTTGTGCTCCTATGGACGAGATGCAAAAAAAGTTGCTATTTTCAGTAAAATTGAGTGTATTTACAGTTGTACTCATAAGTTTGTGCAAAATTGTAAATTGCGTTTTGTTTTGCAACTGAGTACTGCCTATATTGAGTATGCATTAACCCTGATATTTAGATATATTCCACACAACAAAATGCCAAAATTGTCACAAATGATACTGTTCATACTAGGTTACTGTAAATTGCCACACACTTGCTGCTTCATGTTTGCCTCCACATCAGTGACTGTTTGCAGCCTGTTTTATGTATGATCAAAAACTGAAAGTGTAATCTTTTGAACTCGTGCAGATCAAGTAATTATTTTTTTCTTGCTAGCTTTCTGAAATACTCGATTCTGATTGGTCAATCTTGCTAGCGTTCTGAAATACTCGATTCTGATTGGTCAATCGCGACATTCAGTGGTCAGATTTCCCAGTGTCGTCCATATGCTGTGGCAGCGCTGCGGTGGACGATCACGTACGAGAACACAAAGACGCAAGGTCGCTTAACAACGCATGAACACATTAGGCTATTCACATTAGCGCCATCTTTGATTTCAACGGGAATGAAAGCGGGGCTGTGAGAGCGATAGACATACATCTCTTCAGTGGGTTGTACTCTACTATGTGTTTTTGAATTGTTCTGCTGACGAAACACTGCAAAAATACACTCACCTAAAGGATTATTAGGAACACCTGTTCAATTTCTCATTAATGCAATTATCTCATCAACCAATCACATGGCAGTTGCTTCAATGCATTTAGGGGCGTGGTCCTGGTCAAGACAATCTCCTTAACTCCAAACTGAATGTCAGAATGGGAAAGAAAGGTGATTTAAGCAATTTTGAACGTGGCATGGTTGTTGGTGCCAGACGAGTATTTCACAATCTGCTCAGTTACTGGGATTTTTACGCACAACCAATGGTGTGAAAAGGGAAAAACATCCAGTATGGTCAGAGGAGAATGGGCCGACTGATTCAAGCTGATAGAAGAGCAACTTTGACTGAAATAACCACTCGTTACAACCGAGGTATGCAGCAAAGCATTTGTGAAGCCACAACACGCACAACCTTGAGGCGGATGGGCTACAACAGCAGAAGACCCCACCGGGTACCACTCATCTCCACTACAAATAGGAAAAAGAGGCTACAATTTGCAAGAGCTCACCAAAATTGGACAGTTGAAGACTGGAAAAATGTTGCCTGGTCTGATGAGTCTCGATTTCTGTTGAGACATTCAGATGGTAGAGTCAGAATTTGGCGTAAACCGAATGAGAACATGGATCCATCATGCCTTGTTACCACTGTGCAGGCTGGTGGTGGCGGTGTAATGGTGAGGGGGATGTTTTCTTGGCACAATTTAGGCTCCTTAGTGCCAATTGGGCATCGTTTAAATGCCACGGCCTACCTGAGCATTGTTTCTGACTATGTCCATCCCTTTATGGCCACCATGTACCCATCCTCTGATGGCTACTTCCAGCAGGATAATGCACCATGTCACAAAGCTCGAATCATTTCAAATTGGTTTATTGAACATGACAATGAGTTCACTGTACTAAAATGGCCCCCACAGTCACCAGATCTCAACCCAATAGAGCATCTTTGGGATGTGGTGGAACGGGAGCTTTGTGCCCTGGATGTGCATCCCACAAATCTCCATCAACTGCAAGATGCTATCCTATCAATATTGGCCAAGATTTCTAAAGAATGCTTTCAGCACCTTGTTGAATCAATGCCACGTAGAATTAAGGCAGTTCTGAAGGCGAAAGCGGGGTCAAACACAGTATTAGTATGGTGTTCCTAATAATCCTTTAGGTGAGTGTGTATTTACAAGAAGTTTCAGTAGACAAAAACCTCCAGACAACATAAGCTGTGGAAAATTTTAAGTGATCTAGGAGCTTAACACAGCTTTTTACACCGGATGCCATTAGAAACACGGTAAGTCTATCCCTCACAGCCTCGCTTTCATGGCACTGCAATTCATGGGTGCAATGTACTATTGAAAAAGGGAATATATTTCAAATACAATAAAGTATTAAATAAAATGCAGGTAAAATTACACAATCACTTTGTCTCAGTTCAATATTTCACATCCACATTTTTTCCAGTAAATGAATAGCTATAGAGAGACAATGCACAGCCAGACAGTGATAGGTGTTTATTTTTTGATAATGACTACGACTATAGGCCTATTCCACTTATTTTTATGCAGCTTCTTTTGGGCATTTTATGATACGTTTTTATTTTTATAATTGTATCTCTCTCTTAAAAAAAAAGCAACAATCTTACATATAATGCAAGATGTAGGCCTGTAAACTCAACAGACGTTTTGTGTGTCCGTAGTCGCCTGATAGCTTACTTCTCCTGAGTCAGTTCTTGTGCTCTAGTTACTTCCTCCTGTTTCTCTCTTCCTCTCCCTCTCTGCTGTCTCGTGTTGTGCAGTGTTTTGTGTAGTTGGTTTGTGTATGTGTGTGAGAAGCTCGTTGGTTTCAGTATCTTGAGGAAAGTGCAGCAGCCTGTTGAGGGACTCTAAACAGATCAACACGCATTACAATTTAATTACTTCCCCTCCACAACACACACACACACACACACAACAGCAGATCATTTCTCTGATCTGAGCCAACAAGTCCTGTGTGTGTCTCATTTGTGCAGTCTTTCTCTCTTCTTCCCCTTCTTCTCAATTATTGATCAACATTTCCATCCGTTTCATTGTTGAAATGGACTCCATATCCCATGATGCCTCCTACGCAATCATTAAAAGCAGAGTAGTTTCCTGTTTGAGGTTATGGATGTTTGTTTAATCGGTTCAGATGCTATCAGGAAAACACACACACATCTCGTCAGAAAGGAAAAGTAAATTTAATGGATATTAAAGTATAGAAATCATCTTTGTCAACATCTAGGCCTATCTCTATTCATTTGGCTGTAATCCTCCTCATGTTATTGTTGTTGTCTATTTATGTACATTACTTTTTGGTTTTAGTAAAAAAAATAAAAAAATAGTTCACCCAAAATGTGAAAAAGAAACACTTTTTCAAAACTTTAATTCAAGTTTTTTTGTCCATTTTGGAGTTTAACACTTTTATTGCATGAAAAAGACCAGCCAAGACTGAGAAGAAAAAATCGTATACACGTTTTGAACAAAATGAGGGTGAGTAAATAATTGAATTTTCATTCTATTCTTATAATTCATTCATGCAATTTGATTGGATGACTTGAAATTCATCTTTGCTTTGAGATACTCGCATGTTAATGTTTTAAAATGGTGAAAAATATTTGAAGGCATAATGCATCGGAGATCTTTCAGATAGATTCTCTTTGTTTGCCGTATGATTGCCTCTCATAACAAGGTCACTTCTCTTTATCGCGGCTCTGCAGACGTGTAAAGACGAAGAAAGAGAGACTCTGAGAGAGATAAGGAAAAGTAAAAGGACCATGTGTGGCTCCAGGGCATCCGAAATGAAAAGGAAACCACTCAAGGAAACCGAGAAGAGCCATAAAACTGAACTGTGATTAAAGTGTGTTTAATGCAGACGCTGGCGACACACTCCTGACCTCTCAAGACCCTGTGATTGACAGGTAATCTCAGGACACTGGGAGGAGCCCGTAGAGAGCAGAAACAAGAGAACATCAGTCTGACAGAGAGAGAGAGAGAGAGAAAGAGGATGGGATGATAGAAGAGTGTTTTGCAGTGCTGCCAGCAATGACTCAAAGGTCAGAAGTGTGTGTGGCTGAATATAAATCAGCTTTAATGGGGAGAAAAGAGAAAAACAGTGCAATATACGTGTGAAGGGACAGTGACGAACCAAGCTAGATTATTGAGTAATCTCACTGTCATGTTGCTTTGGTGTTGTAGATGGTTGCCAGGGTGTTGCTATGCTGTTGCTATGATGTTTTGGGTTGTTGTTAGGTTATTTCTATCCAATTTTCTGAAGTTAGGACAAATAAGTTCAAATTTAGGATAGAATTCTTCTCCAAATTTCCACATTATTTTTTCTTAGTTTACCGTCTTTTACTGTACTAAGGGTTTCTGCTGTTGTTTAGCCTCGGTTTAGGGCCAAATAACATTCAAGTTTGTTGTTGTGTTGTTTCAGTCCAATAAGTCAGTTCATTTTCTTTTTGTGCTTTGAAAATTTGGTTGGGCTGAATTTTGACTGACTGTTGTGTTATCTCTCTCTCTCTCTCAGGATAAAATAGGCTGGTGTTGAAAAGATAATTTCCTCAAGCGTTTTGTTCTCAGCAAAGAGTCGAGGAACCACTCACACACACACACACACACACACACACACACACACACACTGTCATATTAAGACAAACAGCTTTAATAACTCAGTAAGTGTGTATTGATTACACTGGCACCATGTCACGGAGAAACTTCCTTGTTCTGATTCAAAATCAATAGTAACACACATGCTGAACACATTTTGCAGTGTTCTTGTTGTCATTATCTTATTGCCGAACCCCTAGCAACAGCAGCTGTCAACATCTGGACCCATGGCAACCGTGCTTGTTCTATGCTTGAGCAACAACTTCCAGTCAATTAGAGCAATTAATTATTTCTCATTTAAGCTGAATTTATTCACAGACAAAATTAACGCGCTCAACTTTGAAAATCTATCCATCCATCCATCCATCCGTCTGTCCATCCATTCATCTATCCATTTGTCCATCCATCCATTCATCTATCCATCTGTCCATCCATCCATCTGTCTATCCATCCATCTATCCGTCTGTCCATCTATCCGTCTATCCATCCATTCCATCTATCCATTTGTCCAGACATCCATTCATCTTTCCATCTGTCCATCCATCCATCTTATCTGTCAATCCATCCATTTATCCATCTGTCTATCCATCCATCTATCTGTCTGTCCATCTATCCGTCTGTCCATTCATCCATCTGTCCATCCATCCATCTATCCATCTGTCCATCTATCCGTCTATCCATCCATTCCATCTATCCATTTGTCCAGACATCCATTCATCTTTCCATCTGTCCATCCATCCATCTTATCTGTCAATCCATCCATTTATCCATCTGTCTATCCATCCATCTATCTGTCTGTCCATCTATCCGTCTGTCCATTCATCCATCTGTCCATCCATCTATCCATCTGTCCATTCATCCATCTGTCCATCCATCCATCTATCCGTCTGTCCATCTATCCGTCTATCCATCCATTCCATCTATCCATTTGTCCAGACATCCATTCATCTTTCCATCTGTCCATCCATCCATCTTATCTGTCAATCCATCCATTTATCCATCTGTCTATCCATCCATCTATCTGTCTGTCCATCTATCCGTCTGTCCATTCATCCATCTGTCCATCCATCCATCTATCCATCTGTCCATCTATCCGTCTATCCATCCATTCCATCTATCCATTTGTCCAGACATCCATTCATCTTTCCATCTGTCCATCCATCCATCTTATCTGTCAATCCATCCATTTATCCATCTGTCTATCCATCCATCTATCTGTCTGTCCATCTATCCGTCTGTCCATTCATCCATCTGTCCATCCATCTATCCATCTGTCCATCCATCCATCTGTCTATCCATCCATCTATCCGTCTGTCCATCTGTCCATCCATCCATGTATCCGTCTGTCTATCTATCCGTCTGTCCATCTATCCGGCCATCCATCTATCCATCCATCCATCCATCTATCCCTCTGTCCATCCATCCATCCATCCATCCATCCATCCATCCATCCATCTATCCATCCATCCATCCATCTATCCATTTCTTCATCCATCCATCCATCCATCCATCTATCCGTCCATCTGTCCATCCATCCATCCATCCATCCATCCATCCATCCATCCATCCATCCATCCATCCATCCATCTATCCATCCATCCATCCATCTATCCATCCATCCATCTGTCCATCCATCCATCTATCCGTCTATCCATCCATTCCATCTATCCATTTGTCCAGCCATCCATTTATCCATCTGTCTATCCATCCATCTATCCGTCTGTCCATCTATCCGTCTGTCCATTCATCCATCTGTCCATCCATCCATCTATCCGTCTGTCTATCTATCCGTCTGTCCATCCATCCATCTATCCGTCTGTCCATCTATCCGTCCATCTATCCATCCATCCGTCCATCTATCCGTCAATCTATCCCTCTGTCCATCCGTCTGTCCGTCCATCCATCTATTCGTCTGTCTGTTTGTCTGTCTGTCTATCTATCTGTCTGTCCATCCATCCGTCCATCTATCCATCTATCTGTCTGTCCATCCGTCCATCTATCCGTCTGTCCATCCGTCCATCTATCCGTTTGTCCATCCGTCCATCTATCCCTCTGTCCATCTGTCTGTCCGTCCATCCATCTATTCGTCGGTGTCTGTCTGTCTATCTATCTGTCTGTCCATCCATCCATCCATCCATCCATCCATCCATCCATCCATCTATCCGTCTGTCCATCTATCCATCTATCCATCTATCTGTCTGTCCATCCATCCATCTATCCATCTGTCCATCCATCCATCTATCTGTCAGTCTGTCCATCCATCCATCCATCCATCCATCCATCCATCCATCCATCTATCTATCTGTCCGTGTATCTAGCATTTGTTTTTGTTTGAGCAAGTGTATTTGTTCATGTATGTGAAAGAGAAAGAGAGTAATTAGATTTTTTTTCCCTGCATACTCTGGTTAAAAGCTTCTTCTTCTTTTTGTGTGTGTGTGTGTGTGTGTGTGTGTGGATGCTAAAAATACTCCCAAACGGTGAGTCATCGACCATTGCACCAATCGGTCTTTCCAAGCGTGTCCGTTCTGGCACTATCTGTGCCCACACACACAACATAACCCTTTTCATTTAAATCCAGCTTAACAGAATTTTGCTCACATATATTTAGACAGCCTTTGGCACAAAGCAAATATGGAATTAATTAAAGAAGATTTTACTTGAATTGAGATTTTGGTAATACTTTATTTTAGGGCTCAATTCCCACTTTTAACTAGTTGCCTATTAGCATTTATTATATAAATCTGATCTGAACAGCAGTGTGTGTAACTGCAAGCGGAACACCAGCCAGCTGTGTCCTAAAGTTTTCAGCGACTGGTCATATGTGTTTCTACGCTCAAAGTGAAAATGTTCAGAACATATTTGATTTTTACATGCTATACTTATATATTTACTGTACTACCAACTGGACTTCGGACCAATGAGATTCCACTATACTGTCCACTATAGGTCCACACCTATTGTAAATAAAATGGTAGTTAACCCAAAAATTAACATTTCAACATTTCTTTCCGACCCTGTACGACTTTCTTTTCTTCTCATGAACACAAAACAAAAGGCTTTGAAGAATGGTGTGGTCAAATGGTTTTTGGACCCCATTGACTTTCATTGACAGAATTATAATTGAGTTAACTATCATGTTGACAAATTGAACCTTATTTGTAAAGTGTTACCAGCTCTTTGCGCATTTTTCTTTGTGGACACATACATAAATCATAAAACTTTTTTTTTGCTTTAGTGAATTTATTTTTAGAAGAAAAAAATCTATTATAGTTTTTCATATTTTAAATAGCTTTTATTTTTGTACTTTAAGTGTTTATTTTAGTTTGAGTTAAATTGAGTCATTTTGTTATGTGCTTTTTGTAATTTAGCTTTATTCAAATATTATTATTTAGGTTTAATTTTAATTTTAGTTCAGTTGTTTTATTTACAGTTAGCAATTTTAGTGCTTCAACTTAAAGTAAATGAAAATAAAAAAATATTGCTGGCAACTAACTAAAATAAATATATGTTTTTCATGTAATATTCTTATTTTTTTTTCAGCTGTATTTCAGTTAGCAATTTTTTTTGATAGTTTATGTTTTAGCTGACGATAATAACCCTGTTGTGTCACTAAAGTATGTTTTTGGCAAAATGCCTACTAATTGCACCTGTATTTGTTTTTCTCTCAAATCAAACTTGAGCTGGTAAAACCTAGCAGTGACTCCCCGCAGAGATGAAAGCAGACGACATCTAATCATCTGCTCCGCAACATGCACGCTTTTACAGCTATTTTTTTAATGTCAACCAGGTCAATGCAAAGTTGAAAGCAAGATCAAAGATTCTCAGGCACACACAACTCACAAAATACGCAGAGACGGCAGCTCTAAAAAAACATCTTGTTAGCATTATCATTAGATTTGGTTGCAAAGTGAAAGCTTGTTACATTGGGATTTATGGGATTTACAGCACACACACACACACACACTCCAGTTATACTTTCAGAGAGTCACTTATTTCTTGTGATCATCATCATGTTTTATGTTTTGCAAGTTTTCTCTCGTGTGTTCACATGCATTGTGTGTTTTCCGGCAGTTTTGTGTCTCTGCACGTATTCGTGCTCCAGGAAATGAAGAGCTTTGGGAAAATCAGCTGGTGGTCTCTTACAACCCTCCCGAAATCATAAAGCTTATCTTTTGTTTTGTGATGTCAAGTTCAGCTAATCAGTGAGTAAAAACCAAAGTTTTAATAAAGGTTTTTAGCGTTTTTTTGCCCATAGCTGCAATTTTTAGTTAAAATTCTTAATCATATTTCAATTTTATGTTCAGACTCGCCATATAAGTTGGCTGAAGAGTGAAATACTGTGAATCTGATGATTTCAAAACATTGATCTGTTTGTTTGAGCAGGTCGATATGTCTGACTCAAGCATTGATGTGAGTTTGGGGATGATTCCTCTATGATTCTGTTCAGGATGCAGAGACTATTATAATTAAGTAATTTTAGACTGATATCTTCTCAACCATCTCAACACACCAAATCTAACCCAACCAATCTGATGATGTTGCGGAGACGTTACACACTTCAGCTTTAATATATCGTTTATTTCTCCTACTTAGCAATGTTATTAACTGGAGAGGTTATCATTTGTTATATTATTTCTTCTGAGAAATAGACCCTATAGGAATCTCACGTGTCTTCTTTAGAGTTTCAAAAGAGTTCTCGAGAATACTATTAAAAATTGGACATCTCAAATGAAAACATTTTTCATTTAATTCTACTAAGACCCAATGATCATCCGAACTATACCAACATTCAATTTATGTTATACTACAGGGATGCTGAGTGCTTGAATCTGATTGGTTGACGAACGTGCGCTGTTATTTTCAGGGAAACACACGGATAAAGTAGATCCAGGCTGGTCTTGACCGATTTACAGTTTTATATCACTTCACCAAATGTTTTCAGTTATTTCAAAGGTCCTCCTTACAGGCGACAACAGCAAAAGAGCCAAAACCCACAACGACACTGACCGAACCAATAAATATAGTAAACAACAGAATTAAAATGACAAATTACTTCTATGTTTTTTAGCCACAGAATTATGTTTTATTATGTACGGAAAGCACATACTCTCTTTCTCCCACTCTATACAGACACACACTCACATAAAGCAGAGACACACACTCGCACATAAACGTGTTGTCATCGCTACTCTGATGATATTATCAGTAAAATAGTTTAGCAACTTAAACGCTACATGACGTTTCTCACTAGCGAGGAAATAACGGCGCTGTTCTTGAAACAGATAAACTTACAGTTTCACTATTAGCAGAGATACTGCTGCCGTACACACTTAATCTCTCTCTCTCTCTCTCTCTCTCTCTCTCTCTCTCTCTCTCTCTCTCTCTCTCTCTCTCTCTCTCTCTCTCTCTCTCTCTCTCTCTCTCTCTCTCTCTCTCTGTCTCTCTCTCTCTAATAACTGCATTAATAACTGCATTACTCTGCTCTCAGTGGCTCAAGCCTCCGTCACGAGCTCTAAAATGGCGTTTTGGAATCAGCAACGGAGGCGTGGGATGAGATGCGTAATAAATCAGTCCTACACACAAGAGCGTTTAAGGACAGAAATCTGACAAAAGTCTTGAAATACAACATCTGAACAATGTCTTGAGGTGTGGTAACTGTAGTATAAGCTGAGTAATTGACTCCGGGCCATTCAATTATTAGAAAACAATTCACAACCGAGATGTAACGGTCACTCCGCTTCGCATTAGGCCTACTTTCTAATAATTGTTCAACGGCCTGTCATCAGTTATACCTTACTTGACTCACTGTATATCAAGCATCTATTTGATCTCTCATTAGGAATTTTAGGAAAAAATAAGTTGCTCGACTGAAGCACAACTGAGAACTCCATTAAATCTCCATTAAATAAGTTATGAAACATCCATGAAAGAGACATTATTATTTTTTCGCTGGGTAAGAGGTTTCTTATCAGTGAACATTACTGCCTGTTTAAGGTTCTCGAGTTGCTCTTTGTGTCTTTGGAGATTTAAAAAAGTTCTTCATATCAGTTTTTAGGTTCTTTAAAGCAACAATACACACGTTTTTCTGAAGAACTATAAAAAGTACTTTATGGAACTTCAATGGCATGTGTCCCTTTGTAGTTTTACTTCAGACTGTGCATTAATCTTTAATAGCAGAGGGTTTAATCTCTTCTTCAATAATTTTTTTTCAGTATTTTGGGCCAGTTTGATCTTCGTCATAGCAATGTTGTTATGAAATAAATCATGGCGGCTAAAGATCACGCGCGTCTGGCAGGTGCTGCGTGTGGTTCGATAAAGCCATCTATTTTCTCATAAGAATCGACATCAAAATGTGATTTCTCAGTATAACCTCTCTATAAAATTGGACTGTAATGTTGTATATTTTAGCAATATTGGTAGGCTACTCTCATTGCGACATCGATGTATTAAAGAAAGCGATCAATGGCGTTCCCTGGTTTTGAGGAGTCAACACGCACTGTACTCGATGATGGGAATGTAAAGTCAGCTTGTAGCCTACCTCAGTGACTCGCGAGAAGGTATTGTTATCCAACAATAACTCGGGACTGATATGTTTATTTTGCATTATGCATGTATTTGCATTATTTGCATCATGTATAAGAGTTGATCTAAACTCAAAAATTGAATGCTTAGCCATAAAAGTGATACTCTCTCCGCGAATGCAATTTAATATTGTTGTTTTATATAACCCTCCATCACACACTCTTTCTTTTTATGATGATATGAAAGAACTACTGGGAATGTTTGATAATTCTATTGAAACAATATTTTATGGTGATTTTAATATAAATTGGGCAGATAAAAGAGGAAGACAAAAATTAAAAATACTGATGTCCAAATATAATTATGACCAGTTGATAAAAACGCCAACAAGAGTGACCAGAACTAGCAAGACTTTGATAGATCTTATTTTTACTCATAGGGAAGAGCGTATTATAAAACATTATAATCTACTGACAGGTTTATCAGACCATAATATGGTATTAACAGTAAGGAAATTAACTAAACAACGATTAAACCGATTCAAAAACCAGAGACCAGATAGAATTAAGTTTGGGATACCGAAATCTAAAGTAGGTCAATTTGAAATAGAGATCAATAATACTGACTGGGATAATATATTACAGATAAATGAGGGGAATTTGTGTTGTACTTCCTTAACTGAAACTGTCACTAATTTGGTAAATAAATACCATACTCCTTTGAAATGTTCAAGGAAAAATGTATCATTACCATGGATAAATAGTGATATTCGTAATCTTATGAAAAAAAGAGACCTGGCTTTAAAAATGGCTTTATCCTCTAAATTAAATACAGATATTTTAATCTATAAAAGTCTCAGAAATAAAGTAGTACAAGAATTACGGAAGTCAAAAGTATCACATTATACACGAATAATAGAGAATGCAAAAGGTCAAAGCTCAACCCTATGGAAACAATTAAATAATTTAACAAATAAAACTCAAAAGCAGCAAACAATTAAAGAGGTACAAATAGATGGAAAAGTAATTGATGATAAAAGTTTTCTAGCACATGAGTTTTATACATATTTTATAAGTTCAGTAGATGAATTGGCTCAAAATTTTAAACTAATACCATTAGATAGTAAGGTGGAGGATGAGCTACCAAATTCATTTTTTATTAAGGAGATTGAAGAAAAAAGAACAACTGAAATTGTAAAGCTTCTACCGAATTCAACAGCAAAAGATGTTTACAATTTAGATATTAATTTGATAAAAAAATATAGCTCTGTGATGATAGGTCCGTTAACTCATCTGACAAATGTATCAATTAGAGACTGTGTTTTCCCCAATACATGGAAAAAGGCTGTAGTAACACCGCTCTTTAAATCAGGGGATCCAAGCCTGATTACAAATTATCGACCAATATCAATCTTGCCGGTTATGTCAAAGGTTTTGGAGAAGGTTGTGGCTGAACAATTAATAAACTATCTAGAGAGTAATAATTTCTTACATAAACATCAATTTGGTTTTAGAGCCCAGCATTCCACCGAAACAGCTATATGCTATTTCTTGGAAAAAGCTAGACACTCTTTGGATCAGGGACTTGTGATGGGAGCAGTATTCATTGACCTAAAAAAGGCATTTGACACAGTTAACCACACTATTCTTTTATCTAAATTAAGTGCATTTAATTTTAGTAAACGTTCAATTGAGTGGTTCACCTCTTATTTAAATCTAAGAGATCAGTGTGTCAAAATTGATAATACAAAATCATTGTTTATAAGAAACAAAATGGGCTTACCACAAGGTTCAATTCTAGGCCCCTTGCTTTTTAGTTTGTTTATAAATGACCTACCTTGTTGTTGAATGTCAACTTTATGCTGATGACACAGTTATTTACACATCGGCTATGTCATCTGTCAAGGTTGCTGCAGTTTTAAATGAACAAATGGAAAGGATATCTACATGGCTCCAGGAAAATCATCTAACTCTGAATGTTAAGAAAACTGTCTTTATGTGCTTTTCTAATCGTAAGCAAAAAGAAAAAGTAATAATTCAAGTAAATAACAAAGAAATGGAGGAGGTAGATGAGTTTAATTTTTTAGGTGTTGTTTTAGACTCACAACTTAAATTTGATAAACATATAAAAAAGCTCTCAAAAATGGTAAGGATTAATTTAAATTGTTTCAGACTTATTAGAAATTATATCTCAATTTATGCATGCAATGATATTGTCCCGCATTTCATACTGTATTACAGTTTGGACTCAAACAAGTGATTCCTTAATAAAAAAAATTGAAATGTTATATAATCGAGCTCTAAAAATAATGGATAAAAAGCCAAATCAATGGCATCACTGCAATGTTTTAAAAAAAAACTAATATGCTAAGTTTTGCGAGTGTCATATATAAAATTGATTTTTAAATGTTTGCACAATAAGGCACCATCAGTCTTATGTAAATTGATAAAGAGACAGGATGATACAAATAGAATCACTAGGAGTTCAGCAGGTGGTAATTGTAGGATTAATTTTCGTAAGACTACACAAGGGCAAAGAGCCTTTTCTGTAGAGGGCTCCAAACTCTGGAACCTGCTGCCAAATGAGTTTAAGGTAATACCTGAAATAAAGTCCTTTACACTGAAGTTAAAACGGTGGTTTAAAATAAACCAGAACTGCACGCATATTTAAATGTAATCATTTTAGTATGTAAAAGTGTAATGTAATGTAAAAGTAAAAGTTTTATTTTATTTTATTAAAGTGTAAGAGTGTAATGTAACATAAAAGTGTATTGTGATGTTAAAGTTGTAAGCTCATTTCTGATATGTATAATTATAGGTAGGTATTTGATTGTCTGTAAGTGACACATTGTGGTAGTTTTATTCTATGAGTCATAGTTTTTTTTGTTTTGTTTTTTTTTGTTTTGTTTTTTAGAAAAGCCTTCCTAGGGACCTGAGATGCAAATTAGCTCTTGCTATACTCTCTATGTGCAATACATATTTTCCAGTTTTGACTGGGATCATGTTTTTTGTACTGTCCCTATACAAATAAACTTAATAAATAAAAAATAAAAATAAATTAATATTAGCCTATGCTTGGCTGCTGATATAGAACTTAATACTGGTCCACAACCTTCTGGAAAAATTGCCCTTGGCTGTGTACAATCTCTGGCACGATCAAATGGTGATGGTTGTGCAAACCCCGCCAAATTATTACCCCCCTAGCATTGGTAGGTTTAGGATTAGTTGTGGGGGAGGGGTTAGGATTAGGGGCGGGTTTAGGATTAGGCAATCAGGTACTGACTTCAACGAGGGGGTTAATAATTTGGCAGGGGGTCAAAATTCGGCACAACGCCTGCTCTCTCGGGGTCCCCGAGCATTGCTGCTGGTGTGTGTAACCGTGGAGGTGTTCTTGTGCGGACTCTGCAGAGTGGACCGAGTGCATTTGTTTGATGGGCACGCTGGCTTGCAAAGTGCCGAGCCTGTTGGTGGTGGTGAGTGTTTGACTCGGCTCTACAACACCTGTCTGTTCGAACATACATTTGAACAGATCATTCAAACCGAGGAATCCGGTAATGAAAAGGCATCGATCAACAATTTTTCCCCCCCAAACTTTGAATCAGGCTAAAATTGTCTGGGATACACGATGTAAAGTGGATTGTTTGGCGGACATTTAAACATCAGGAGTAGTCTATGACTCCTAAACGCGAACAACTTGAACATGTAGGCTAGGCTACTCTGTAATTCCGGTATTGACTTTCTAGGATTATCAGAAACTTGTTTAAATTGTTCCTCCTCAGAGTCAGTAGTAAATATGCCTGGATATAATGTTTCAAAATCAGCAAGACAATCTTGGAATAGCTTTAAAAGAGATTGATTGGAGTGAAGTCCTGCAAAGCGAAAACATAGAGAGAGGCTGTGATTATTTTTTGGGAAAAGTTAAAGAAGTGTTTTGAGTTGTTTACTAGAAAGGGACGATTAACAAAAATAAAATGGAATACGTTGCCCTGGGTTAACAATGAATGTAGGAAATTGATGAAGGATAGAGATTGGCTCCTTAAAAAACTGTTTTTTTAACTGATCGATATAAATATACTTCTATGAGGAATAAAGTAATACAGACTTTACGAAAGGCTAACGCAAGTTTTTTATGAACATTATTGAGGGGTCAAAAGGGGATGGGGAAACAAATCTGGCAAACCATTAATAAATTAGCTGGAAAACAAAAGAACATGGATACAAGTTTTGAACTTAAAATTAACAACATTTTAGTAAAGGATTCTTTAACTATAGCTACTAATTTTAATTCACATTTGATAAATTCAGTTGATGAATTAACCCAGCTTTTTACTATAAAAGACATCACTTACAGACCTATTTTATTTTGATCAACCTATTTTT
Source organism: Rhinichthys klamathensis goyatoka (assembly GCF_029890125.1). Lineage (NCBI taxonomy): Eukaryota > Metazoa > Chordata > Actinopteri > Cypriniformes > Leuciscidae > Rhinichthys > Rhinichthys klamathensis. The sequence goes on along the minus strand of NW_026607004.1, from coordinate 756,107 downwards.
CAAATAGATGAAATAACTGAATTAGAAGTAGGAAATATTGATACATTAAAAAGCTCCAAAGCAGAGGACGCCTATGGGCTTGATATAACATTTCTAACAACAAATAAAGATTCTTTAGGCTACGATTACACGTAGCCGGCTATCTATCTGTAAATTACAGAAACATGTCTCTGTCTGTTAATCGAATATCTCTCGAATCGCTAGTCCGATGGATTTCAAACTTGACAGGTGTCTTGCTACGGGCAAGAGTAAGTGCAGTGCCGAGTTTGACCTTGTTTGGATTAGAAATGCAAAAGATATCGTTAATTATGTCTGTAAAAGAAGCACACATTGAAGTTGTGGTTTAAAAATAAACATTCTGACATTAGAGAAGGTTATGGTTTAAAAATTTTGATTTAAAAAAAAACTTTCTGTCAGCTAAACACTGTTTACTTCTGAAGTAAAAAAGTAGCGATTCTTTTCGAGAAATGTAGCGATTCTTTTCAAGGTTGTAATTATACATTTATTACAGTTTTATTATACATTACAATGTAATTCTACATTTATTACAGTGTTATTATACATTTGTTATATTATTTTTATTATACATTTGTTACATTATTATTTTTTTACATTATTTATGAAAAAAGTAACGATTCTTTTTGAAAAAAGTAGTGTAAAATTTTTTAATTATACATTTGTTAGTCTTATACATTTATTACAGTGTTATTATACATTTATTACAATGTAGTTATACGTTTATTACAATGTAATTATACATTTTCTAAAGTGTTATTATACTTTTATTACAGTGTTATTATATATTTATTAGCGATTCTTTTTGAAAAAGTAGCGATTTTTTTACATTATTGTTTATGAAAAAAGTAGCGATTATTTTTGAAAAAAGCAGTGTAAAAAATTATTATACATTTGTTACAGCATTATTATACATTTATTACAGCATTATTATACATTTATTACAATGTAATTATACATTTATTACAGCATTATTTGACGTTTATTACAATGTAATTATACATTTTCTACAGTGTTATACGTTTATTACAATTTATGAAAACTAGTAAATTGCGATCCTTTTTGAAAAAGTAGCGATTCACTTTTGAAAAAGTAGCTATTTTGTTACATTGTTGTTTATGAAAAAAGTAGCGATTCTTTTTGAAAAAGTAGTGTAAAAATATTTTATTATACATTTGTTACAGCATTATTATACATTTATTACAATGTAATTATACGTTTATTACAATGTAATACATTTTTTAGTGTTATTATACATTATTACAATGTAATTATATTTTCTAGTCTTATTATACAGTTATTACAATGTAATTATACATTTTCTACAGTGTTATTATACATTATTACAATGTAATTATACGTTTATTACAATGTTATACATTTTCTACAGTGTTATTATACAGGTATTACAATGTAATTATACATTTTCTACAGTGTTATTATACATTTTTTACAATGTAATTATACGTTTATTACAATGTAATTATACATTTTCTACAGTGTTATTATACATTATTACAATGTAATTATACGTTTATTACAATGTAATACATTTTTTACAGTGTTATTATACATTATTACAATGTAATTATACGTTTATTACAATGTAATTATACATTTTCTACAGTCTTATACAGTTGTTAGTGTTATTATACATTTTTTACAATGTAATTATACGTTTATTACAATGTAATTATACATTTTCTACAGTGTTATTATACATTATTACAATGTAATTATACGTTTATTACAATGTTATACATTTTCTACAGTGTTATTATACAGGTATTACAATGTAATTATACATTTTCTACAGTGTTATTATACATTTTTTACAATGTAATTATACGTTTATTACAATGTAATTATACATTTTCTACAGTGTTATTATACATTATTACAATGTAATTATACGTTTATTACAATGTAATACATTTTTTACAGTGTTATTATACGTTTATTACAATGTAATTATACATTGTTATACATTTATTACAATAATGAAAACTATTAAATTGCGATCCTTTTTGAAAAAGTAGCGATTCACTTTTGACAAAGTAGTGATTGTTTTTCTAAAAAGTATCGATTCACTTTTCTAAAAAGTATCGATTCTTTTTTAAAAAGTAGTGTAAAAAATGTTATTATACATTTGTTACAGCATTATTATACATTTATTACAATGTAATTATAAATTTTTTACAGTGTTATTATACATTTATTACAACGTAATTATACATTTATTACAATGTAATTATACTTTTTCTACAGTGTTATTATACATTTATCACAATACATTAGTGTTATACGTTTATTACAATTTATGAAAACTATTAAATTGCGATCCTTTTTGAAAAAGTAGCGATTCACTTTTGACAAAGTAGTTATTCTTTTTCTAAAAAGTATCGATTCACTCTTCTAAAAAGTATCGATTCTTTTTGAAAAAAGTAGCAATTCTTTTTGAAAAAGTAGCAATTTTGTTACATTATTCTCTATGAAAAAAGTAGCGATTCTTTTTGAAAAAGTACCGACTCTTTTTAAAAAAGTAGTGTAGAAAATGTAATTATACATTTGTTACAGCATTATTATACATTTATTACAATGTAATTATACGTTTATTACAGTGCAATTATACATTTATTACAATGTAATTATAAATTACAATGTAATAAATGTACACATTATTCTTACAATTTATGAAAACTAGTAAATTGCGATTGACAAAGTAGTGATTTTTTTTCTAAAAAGTAATGATTCTTTTTTGAAAAAGTATCGATTCACTTTCGAAAAAGTAACGATTCGTTTTTGTAAAAGTAGCGATTCATTTTTGAAAAAGGAAAAAGTAACGATTCTTTTTGTAAAAGTATATCAATTCTTTTTTGAAAAAAGCAGCGATTCTTTTTGAAAACGTTTAGATTCTTTTTTTTTTTAAGTATCGATTCTTTTAGAAAAGTAGCAATTCATTTTTGAAAAAGTAACGATTCATTTTTGAAAAAGTAGCGATTTAACTGAATTTGTAAGTCAGCTACAATGTTTAATTCTAAATTAAAATTAAAACTAAAACACATAAAAACTGATTTTGCACGGGCATTGCACTAGTTTTCATAAATGGACATTTCACCCTCTCCGTTTTGAAAAATAACATCATGCACACCTGTCAGTTTTCAGAAAAGTGTTCGTTTACACGAACCCGTGATTATGCCGACGTTAGCCAATCGAACGAATCGATTTGCAAGGTCGCACTTTTGACGCAGGTGCAAGTTCTGTCGCATACTGTGACATCGGCTGCCTAAAAGTCAGTTTTCTCAGTTTACATGCAAACGAAATTTTCCAAATAATTGCCATAATCCGGCTTGTTTTGTGTATTTTATACAAATGTTCATTAACATGCTTTGTCCCAATAAAAAAAAAATTGTTTATGTTAAATGTTTCAATGTTTATGTGCTTGCTTGTACTTTTCAGGAGCACCCACACACACATCAACACGTCCCCTCACATGGATGCACTGGCACCATCCGGATATCCGGATAAATTAAGCCCTTCTCTTGTACCTGTTGCCATAGAAACTCTCATTAAGAGCCGGGAGACATGAAACATTTGCGTGTGTTCAGACTCCTCAGAGGATGGTTTGGGTCAGTGTGTGCATCTTATCAATATGCTCAATATTATTGGCACTCTTGATCTTTCTAATTACATATGACTATTCAGATCGACAAGTTTGTTTGCCGTTTAAAACATGGCAAGCCACATACATTTCCATTAAATGGAAAGTCTTAAAGGTCAGAGAAGAAAGAGACAGAGGTAAAAAAAGTTTTTTTTGGTATTAGGGATTTACTTTGTAAATGTTAGCATCAAATGTCAGTGTGACTAAATCAGTGAGCAAAGAGAGAGAAATTACTTTTATTTTACGGTTTATTTTGAGCACAAGTGCACTGCCAAAAAGTGAAACTTGTATTTATCTGTTAATCTTTGTAAAAAAAAAAAAGTTAAATGATAAAAGCTTTTACTTTCTGCATGAGCCATTCCTTTAAGGGATAGTTCACCCAAAAATGTAAATTCTGTCATTTACTCGCCCTCATGTCTTTCTAATCCCGTAAGACGTTCGTTCATCTTCAGAACACAAATGAAGATCTTTTTGATGAAATCTGAGAGCTTTCTGTCCCTCCATTGACAGCTACACATCTACCACTTTAATGCTTCAAAAAGTTCATAAAGAGATCTGTTGTGGTGGAAATAATTCTATTCGAAAAGCTAGGAGGAAGGAGACAAGTGGAAACCCCTTAAAAGTCAAATTATCAAATGTTTATTTCTTGCAAGAAGTAAAATTGGCATTCAAATACAGACAGCATCTATATGAGAAGGCACCGGGCTGGTCTCTTTCGCCAACTTATATACCCTAAACACATCCTGTGTAGGCTGCATCTGTTTCAGAAGATTGCCTTTGTTACCTTAAAAGGAAACGTGTTTGTTCAAGATCTCTTGTCTAACATAAATTGATCTAGACAGAACAATGACTTTATCTTCGTTAAAGTTTCCTGTTCTTAGCTGGTGTTCGAATTCCCACTTCTTGCCTCTCTTGTTTGATCAAAAGCTGCACACATACATTTCACACTTGAAGTACACAATAGGTTACTTGGAGTACACATAGTCCCTTTGCTACTTGGTTTTCTGTCACACATAGCCTACATTTTGTTCCAGAAAGCTTATCTTAACTTATGCATTTCTAACAGCTTGGTTATATCTTTAATAATGTCCTTCAGCTTATATGAACATCTTCCTTTAAATGCTTATGAGTACATAAATCTTCAACGTTAATAAAAAGTTGCACACATCTAAAAGATAAAAGAACACATCTAAAAGTAGAAAATACATCTAAATGTAAAATTTACATTACAGATCGTAAAACTAATCCATATGAATTGAGCGGTTTTGTCAAAACATTTCTGAAGAGACTCGATCGCTTTATTTTATGAACAGATTGAATTTAGGCTTTTATTTAGAAACAAACATTCAACAACTCACACATCAGTTGTGGTAAACTGAAGCTCAAGCATGTTCACTTGACGTGTGAGAACCAATGAGGTTCATTCTCGTGTTACGCATCACTTTGAGCTTCTGCAAGAACCAATGAGGTTCATTCTCGTGTTACGCATCACTTTGAGCTTCTGCAAGAACCAATGAGGTTCATTCTCGTGTTACGCATCACTTTGAGCTTCAGCAAGAACCAATGATGTTCATGTTCATTTTTGGGTGAACAATCCCTTTAAGCTCCAAAAAATGCAACATTACATTATTGTGATATTGTGATATGGGCAATAGGTCAGCACACAAAACTTTTTTCAATTTGATAGACATCACAAAAAAAAAAAAAAAAAAAAAAAAAAAGGCTCCAAAATTTTTATTTTATTTTTTACTTTGTTTTCACTGATAAATCCTCAATAACTGCTTAACGTTGTCAAATGTCATTTGCATCACGACTCAAAAGGATGTGTGAGTGCAACATTTTCAGTAACTATAGCTTCAATTTCAATTTGTTCCACAATATCATGAGTTCATATTAAGCTATCATTTATTTCACTTTCATTGTATGCAAAAGAGCCAGAACATTGTCCCTATTCTGCCTAATACTGTTGGCAAAAAAATTAAATAAATAAACACCCAAAAAGAGCTGTTTCCAGGTCAGTTATTCACAAAATAGTTACTGTTGCACAGAAATAATAACACGGATCCTGATTTCTCCATCCATGCCATAGATGTTTCAGAGAAACAAAGAGAGAGGGAGGCTGTGCTTTTCATTTCCTCTACAGGGAGTATGAGTCACACTAACCTTTCTTCTGTCTTTCACACAGTCCAATCATTTCATCAAAATGAATCTAGTTGGGAGTATAAGCTGGACCATAAACAGATGTGACTGCATGTATAAGCACGTTTGTATTTTGTTTGCAGAAAAAAAGAGATCAGAATCTGATTTTCACGACATGGTTTATAATTCATGATCTTTGATAGAGCAAAAATGATTCAGTAAATTATTCACATGCTGTGTTTTGTTCGGAAGTTTCTTGTTCGGAAGTCTTTTATGTAACCGTATAAGACTAAACGAAACAGCTGGTTTTCAATTTGTACTCATCACTTTGAAAAGCAGCAAGCCCAATAGGTTGACATTGGTGTCAAAATCGGACTATTTTTCTCTAAAAACTTTCCTAATACTGTGTCCAACTCACGTCAGATGAACTGAGGACATTTTTATTGGAAAAGATCCACTCAGACGGAAAACATGCGCGAAGTTTCCACTGCACTCCCTGGGGCGGAAGACGGGTCACTGACACTTGTGCATGTGATGTCATTTCATTAGGACAACAAAGACTGATTATTATGATGAAGGATTGATCCGGGTTATTATAATCATGCAGATCTATGTAAAAGCGCACAATCATGAATGTAGCAAAACCCCCTTTGTCCCAGAGTGAACCTCAGCCCGTTCTCAAGGGGATTAATAGGATGAAAAATGTTTCAGGAGTGGACGCTTGAAAGATCTCTATCTTTTTAATGACGCTAAGAGGACGCACACAATCTATTCTTCTATTCTCATCTGCAAAGGGCTTCAGAAAGTCTATGAACAGGGTTTCACTTCACAAATGTATTTAATGTTTCAATGACATTTCAAACTGTGTTATTATGGGATTTACTTTTCTAAATGCGTATGTAAAAAATCTGTTACGATGAGTCTGAGAAAAATACCTTACGGTCTTTGACTCCCCCGAGTGGCGGTAATCGGTAAGTGCAAACATAAATAGGCACAACACCTTCACATTAGGAACATTTTATTTAGTTTACTCAAAGTAACACATACAAATAAGATAACATTTAAATAGACACCCATGCATGTAGAACAATATATACATATCATTTTACATAGGCCTACTAATTGTAACATTTTAAATCATTTTACACATCCGCGTGGAAGACGAATATAGGCTAAAGACCTTTAGTAAGTAAAATGATTTTAAAGTTGTTGTTTTTTCAAGTGATTCCAGGTTTATCGCAATGTTTGCAGTGGTTACATCGCGTTAAAGGCCTGAAACATACTTTACACAAATACGTGAAGAGGCTTCTAGTAACACAAGTTCAATTTCCTGTCATTGTATGTAGGCTATTCCAAGATAAAATCAAGTCCAATCCATATCGCAAGTAGCCTACGCGTTGCGTTCAGTGCTGCCACAAGGGGCGCTACAGGACATTAGCTTGATCAGTCTCTTTCTGCAGTTCATTTCCTTTTTCAGGCCGACTAATGCTTTTGAAGATAATTTTGCTGAGCCACTCCGCTAAAGTCAATATTTTCAATGAGATTTGCCAGTGAAGCAAGCAATGCAACAAAGACTAGTAAAGTTCAGAACCACTGCCACAGCAACGCAATAGTGCACAACTTAACTATGTACAAACTTCCGTTGGCTTTCGTACTTGTGTAAAAGTATGTTTCTTCCATAAAAGAGTTCGTACTTGCCGCCAAGGCACTTTAGATAACTTTTTTGCCGCGGACACTTAACGGTAACCAGTTCATGCCACGTTACTAGTTATTTACTACAGTAAAACCAGAATAAAGTAACACAGGATGTTCTTAAAACAGTAGCCTACAGGAAACTTTCAAAAAACGTTCTTTAATTTATTGTTGTATTACAATGGTGGCTAGAACCAATTTCAAACAGTTTCATTTGTAGTAACGTAAACTGTGGTAATTATTATTGGCGGGAACTTTGGTTGCCATAGTAATGTTTTTGGCGGGAATCTCAGAGGTTTCCCCCGGGGTTGTGGTCTGATCCTACGCCGTTTTCTGTGTATCCTCGGGTCCTCCACCGCTGTCCGATTCCTCCTCGATGGCGAAGTGCACATCTGCTACGGAGCTGAGAGAGCTCACACTGCTCTGCTCCACCGAGCACAACGCACACGCCAGAGGCGAGCGGTCGGGGTTCAGCATGAACGGCACCGGCGTGGCGCGCAGCGCGGGAAATGCGGGAAGACTGAGACTGTTCTTCTTCTGGCTCGCGCCCCACTCGCGTTGCTCTTCCTCGTGCAGAAGCCGCGTGAACGCGTTCGAGCGACGCTTCTCACGCCGCTTGGTGCGCAGATAACCGAGCATGATCCCAATGAGGAAGACTCCGTAGAAGGACACCACGATGATGATGTACAGGTACGCGTTGTTGTCACTTCCACCGGGCAACGCGCTTCTGTTGTTCTGCTGCGATGAAAGCGCGGTGGCGTTCTGCGCCAACTCCATTACGACAGTCACAGGAACTGAGTTACCTGTAGAAAGCACATTAGAGAAACTTAAAACATCATCCTTTCAATGACATATTATTATGTATAGCCTACTAAGAATATATAGGAGTCTATTCGGTGTCGTGTCAGCGGCCCCTAAGTTAATAACTAATGAACTTTGCAACGGAGGTGAATCAAAACTTTAGCTGGACAATAACTTTATTCTAGAGCTGCTGTAAAGCCCAAACAATCTCTGTTACTTTAATTTCCTATTATCGCTGTAAAGCTGCTTTGAAACAATTGTTAAAAGCACTATATAAATGAAGATGACTTGACTATTAGAATAAACATCTGTAAAAAAAGAAAGAAAAAAGTTGGGTCACACATTATATTAGGGTTCAATTCTCACTTTTACACAACTGTAAAATTACGACTTTTGCCTCAATAAACCCACAATTGCTACTTTTTAATAGTTAGAAAGGTAGTTGCTAGGTATTTAGCCTATATTAAAGGAGCTGTATCTGTATGTAAGAAATTTATTTCAATTAATCATAAAATATGGTCATGCAGAATAATGCATTAATATGTGCTTTATAAGTACTTATAAACAGTCAATATCTTATTAATATGCATACTAATAAGCGTTCATAGTGAGAATTGGACCCTAAACTAGTGTTACCGGTATTCATTATATGACTAAAATTGGATCACAAAGAAATGGCGAATTTACAACATCAGATCTCTTCCAGGAAATCTAAAACTAAAAATAATCTTTAAAACCACTTAGAAAAAAAACTATACAGAGTACAGACTAGGGCAAAATCAGTTCTAGCCTACATCAAAGTTCATAATGACTAAAGTTTTTGTAAACTATCCTCGCATATTTAGACATGACTTAAACATATGTTTATATTTGAAAGTAGCCTACAGGTATTATAAAGTAGTCATGAAAGGACAGGGCTGTAGTTACTCACCGGGATGTTTCCCCCTGGAGCGCGTAAGGCCGTTTCACGCGTTTCCTCGAGGCTCTCTGGATTGTAACGGGTTTGTCAGCAGAGTCCCGTTTAAATAGCGGATCCCATGCGTGGACACGAGCCAGCGGGATCTGTGACAGAGGTTTAGGGAGTCGAGATCCTCACGTTCTTCCTCGCTTGAGCTCACACACACACATTCTGATGACGTTTAATGAAGTCCAAGTGCGTAGCGCTGCCAAATGTGCTCGTTTATCATAAAATATCCAGACAGGCTTGCTGTAGGAAAGCCTCTTCTTCTGCAGAACAGCAAGAGCAGCCTTTGGGAAAACCAGAGGAATGGGTTGCACGAATTATGCAGAAATAAGAATGGCTCACGCAAAAAGGAAAATCCTTCATCATTGAACAATGGACAATTATATTTTTTACTAAGATTAACAGATTAATGCATGCTTTAAAAAATATATTTCTCATTGTTAGTCCATGTTAGCTAATGCATTAATGAGTTAGTTCACCCAAAAATTAAAATTCTGTCATTAATTACTCACCCTCGTGTCATGTCGTTCGAAACCCGCAAGACGTTCGTTCATCTTCAGAACACAAATGAAGATCTTTTTGATGAAATCTGAGAGATTTCTGTCCCTCAAAGGCATCATTAAAGTAATCCATGCGACTCTAGTGGTTTAACCATGATTTTAAGAAAGCGACGTGCGCCAAAATGCGCCAAAATATAATCTAACACTTTATTTACAAAATATTAATATCCAACGCTCGTTCACGAGAGCAGCATGCCTGTTGTGTTGACGTGAGAGCTGACATTGTTGCGTGAATGCGCGTCTGAGTTTAATATTTTCTAAATAAATTGGTAAAAAACATATTTTTTTTGGACAAAGCACTCATGTCGCTTCATAAAATTGAGGTTAAATCAGTGGAGTCGCATGGATTACTTTAATGATGCCTTAACTACCTTTCTGGGGCTTGAAAATGGTAGTTGTGTAGCTGTCAATGGAGGGACAAAGCTCTCAGATTTCATCAAAAATTAAGTAATTAATGACAGAATTTAAATTTTTTGGGTGAACTATCCCTTTAAAGGAATGGCTCATGCAAAAAGGAAAATGTTTTATCATTGAACAATGAACAATTAAATTTTTTACAAAGATTAAAGTCCCCCTGTAGTCAATAATTTTATCCCTTAAAACTTATCTTTGACCACCAAAATGACATATTTAAACTTGAAAAAAAAAATCTTAATGCCTTAAAATATCTTGAATGTAACTCTACACCCTTGCCTCATTTAGTATACGCGATTCTATGAATATGCAAATGAGCCCCGCCTCCACTCACTCACTCACTCAGCTCAGAGATCCACTCGTTGACGATCACACGTTGATCTGATTGGTTACAAGGTAGTTTGTGACGTCAGAAACACCAGCGATTTAAACCATGTTTTTGAGACTGTCTTTGATTCACTGCAGTTTTAAGGAGAAATTACTCAGCAATGCTGTCGACTTATGAATTTACACATGGTTTGTCTTAAAGCATATTAAAAACACCACATAGACATAAACAACATTAAAAACTTGATTTTCACCACAGGACTTTAACAGATTAATACATGCTTTAAAAATACATTGCTTGTTAGTTGATGTTAGCTAATGCATTACTTAATGAGACCTTATTGTAAAGGGTTACTTTAACAAGCATTACTATTAAAATTCAAGGTAACATTAAAGTCCCCGTGAACCGGAAGTTGCAAACGACTTTTCTCCAGTATTGTGACGTATTTCCGAGAGAAACGGAATACTAAATGAGGCAAAATAGTGGGCATGGCTTTTTTTTCCCAACTAGCACCTGATTGGATCTAGAAAAGTAGATGTTTTCATGCAGCCTGTCTACTGTCAGTCGGAGGGGCGTGGTTACGGATGTTAAGCAGACACCCAAACCGTCAAACCTACGTCATCAGGGAAGGTCCTCCAATGCAGAGGGGAGGGGACATTTCAGATTTTGATTAAAGATTACGAAGCCAAAAAATTGTTTTGTGTGGATTGACTTGCATGTATGAATTGTTCACCACAAAACGATCAATTTAGGCAAACAAAGTAAGTATGGTCAATTTTGAATTCATGGGGACTTTAATCAAATGCATATTGGGACTAATGCCATGCATGCGTTTTAAGTTTAAGCTGTAGTGTACCGTACAACCCCACTGACGTAGTTTTCAAGGGTGTCCGGGTCTGGTTTACTTCAACAGTGAAAGAATCAGTGCCAACCATATCTGTCTGGCAGTGATGCATGATGGGCAATGCGTGGCATGGCTGCAGAAAACTAGAGCCAGAATATACAGACCAAAGCCTGACCACACCTGTCAATTAGGATCGAGTAACAGAACTGACGCAAAGTGCATGAAGAATCTGATCAAATCAGGGCAGTTCCCTGTCTGAGACCACATTACAGACACAACAGCATTATAACACTCAACAGTAAAAAGTATTATTGTTAAACAACAGTAATTTAACAATAATAAAGGAGTGTAATAACACTCCTTTAACTACATGGACTTTTTCCAATCATAAGTTGCTATAGGGACTTTTGTACTCTGCAGATCCGTAATGAACACGAGTGTGTTGTCATTTATGGAAGTATTTCTATAAAAGGGTATAGCAGACTTTCAGACATATGCTCTGCTCAAGATCAGACACTTCAACTTGATTAAGTATAACTTGAGTATTTACACAATGGAGTTAAAGTTAGTCATTGCTCAGTGAAGGATTGAGGTCTTTTTAAAAAACTTTAACTCTTTTAACCTGAAGTTTGTTTTGAATGATTTAGAGTAACACAATCCAACTGATACCACAAAACATCACATAATTCATCACCTCCATTGCTAATACTTACTGAAGAGGATGCAAAGTAGAATAGAAAGCCTATAAAATTGATTACCAGTTAACAAACAATATGCACAAGTAAACATTTCAGGGACATGGCAACATCCACTCAAACCAAAGGTATAATAACTTGCTTTATGTTCACTTAATTTGTCTTAAGACACATTCTATGTACTGTATGGTATAAGTGTACTGTAGTTTGAGTTTTTTTTTCCCACAGGAAAGCCCTTCATTTCCATTATCTCAAGTTCACAGGATCAATTTCATGACAAATTACAAAATAAATGACTAACTTATGACCTGATATTACAATGTCAATGACTGATTTCATTTGAGTTCAAAACGGGCTGTTATCAGGGGGCACCGAAACCAGAGTAGGACCAAAAGGACAAAGTAATAACGATGAAAGGAGAGAGATCGTGCGACAGCTGCTTCCACACGGATCAAAATGAGTTCAGTTAACAAGCAGAGAAAAAGAAGAAGCAGGGAGCTCTCTTACTCATCGAAGATCAGCTATGAATAACAAAACTCTTATCATAAACCACGGTCTATTATACCTGGAAAATGCAGTCTGTTATTTAACAATAATGTGTAAACCCTTTAAAGGAAGCCCTACTGTGAGTTCTGAGGTTGTTTATTGATGGTATAATTCTGTTGAAGCCACCCAATTGCACTATTTCAACTTATTTTTTTAAATAATCCTGTTTAACAGGGGAATTCGTGGTGTAAAACTACATTACCCAAGATGCAGTACAAAAATTCCACCAATCAGAGAAACATGGCAAGCGAAAGACAAATGCCAGGTCTGAGTCTGCAAGCACGTCCTCTATGAGGTATACAGATAATAATTTAACAACTCCATTTGCAGCAAGCCTTAGCTGGCATCTTAGATTTATTTATTTCTAAACGAAACAGTTCAACACGCTCTGAAACAACTCGAGCACATGTCAGCGTCTTTATAGACAAATAGAGGAAAACCTTCTTGAAATGAATCAATTCAGTTTAAAATGTTTAATGGACATGGTTGAATGGTTTATATTAGAAGAATTATACTAGATCTATTATCCTGTCCAGCAGGATATACAGTCACCCAATAGGAACATTCCAATCCTTGCACATAAATCAGAATCATCCAGGGACGGACTGGGACTAAAAAACGGCCCTGGACTTTGACTAGGCCCGGCCCAAAGCAATCGGCGCGCGGAAACTCGACAACAACAACAACAATAACGCCTGCACAAATGAGTGTCACAAGACTTTAATTGTGGCTCATGATACTATACCATCCAAATTATACTAGCTAACAGCATACACTGTCAGAAATAGGGGTACAGTAGGAGTCCATTTCTGTCCCCCAAGGTACATATATGTACCTTTTTGAGGATCAAAAAGGTACATATATGTCCCCAAGCATTAAAAGGTACATATATATACCGTTTCTTTTAAAGGTTAAGGTACAATATCAAAAGACAGCCTCTGCTAAGTAATTTTTTTTTTTTTGTAAAAAAGGTTTTAAGGTTTTAAGGATACATTAATCATTTAAGGTAGATTTTAACTTATCACTATATTTGACTAGCCTTGAAATAGAGGAAATAAAAGTTTTGTAAGTCAATTTACTGATATTAAATCATTATAAAACAGCAAAAACTCCAGTGTTAAATTAACTCTCCTGGGAGTTTATATGGCTCCAGACTCAAGAGTGTTAAAGTGTTAAAATATGACTGTTAAATTAACAAAAGTTAATGAGCTAATTAAGTGATTCATTGAGTGATGATTGACCATTATTGAAGACACCTGATGTTAACAAGCAGAATCACTGAAGTAGAAAATAAAATAAAATTAAGACACCGCTATGGTGATCAGTGTTTGCTTTAGTTGGGCTCTTGACCCTTAAACTGATAACATTAGATTTTGTTTCTCTGTTGTGTCTGAGTTACAACTGCCAGATGAACAAAGAGAAGAGTTGATCAGGTGGTGTTGGTTATGTTTTGACAATCATAATTTGACCTGAATCACTGAACTCATTTGAAGTCTAATCTCTGACTTAAATGTATATTTTTGATTACAGCAGCCTGTGATTCAACAGAATAAGATCCATCATTTTCTAATCTAAAGGGTTTCTTAAAAGTTTATCTGATAAAACAAATCTTTCTTTTAGGCCCACACAGACATCAAGAATCAGTGTATTAATCTCAACAATGGTGACAAAAAGAATATTCAATTAGGGAAAGGAAATTAGTAAAACAATTTGGATCATAATTTATTCATACCGCAATGCATGATGGGAGCCATTAATGAGTTTTGATTGGTGTCACCCAGAATGCACTGCAACATGCTTTATTATTGTCACCATTGTTGAGATTCACAGGCTGATTATTGATGTCAGTGTGTCAACATAAAATAATTTTTAAAAAAAAGTATTTTGATCAGAACAACTTTTAAGAAATATTTTGGATTATATGGAAATTGCTGGAAATCATTTGCTGTAGAATCACAGGCTGCTGTAATCAACAATATACATTTAAGACTGAGATTGAGAAAAAGAATGAGTTCAGTGATTCAGGCAAATTATGATTATGTCAAAACATAACCAACACCACCTGATCACCTTTTCGCTTTGTTCATCTGGCAGTTATAGCTCAGATACAACAGCCAAACAAAATCTAAAATTAATGGTTTAAGGGTCAAAAGCCCAACTACAGCAAACACTGATCACCATAACGGTGTCTTAAAAAATTATATTTTCTCCTTCAGTGATTCTGCTTGTTAACATCAGGTGTCTTCAATAATGGTCAATCATCACTCAATGAATCACGTAATTATCTCATTAACTTTAACATTCTTGAGTCTGGAGTCATATAAACTCCCAGGAGAGTTCAATTAACACTGGAGTTTTTGCTGTTGGACCTCAAGGTGCATACATGTACCTTTTTGAGGGTCAAAAAGCATTAAAAGGTACATATATGTACCGTTTCTTTTAAAGGTTAAGGTACAATATTGTACCCTTGAGGGTACAGCCCCAGTGACAAGCCATTGTTCCCCTAAAGCAGTGTTTCTCAACCTCTCCTGCAGGGACCCCCTGACAGGCCATGTTTCTGTTTTAACCCTGAAATGGCACACCTGATTCAAGTCATTAAAGGCTTAATGAGTAGTTGACTAATTGATTAATTGAACTATTCCTACTCTAATTACTCATTAAGCCTTTAATTACTTGAATCAGGTGTGCCATTTCAGAGTTAAAACAAAAACATGGCCTGTCAGGGGGTCCCTGCAGGAGAGGTTGAGAACCACTGCCCTAAAGGTACAATTATGTACTTTATTTTCTGAGACTGTATGTAGAGCCAGCCCTGATTGGCTGCTTGAATCTCAATTTAAAAGATTGTCCAGTTTGCGGTCTTTCTTTTTTTTGGCCATCGGTGGAGAAGAAGTCATAGCACGGTTACTCATGGTTCTTACAGGGCTTTTAACCGAGGAGGTCCTTCAGAAAATATCAGAAGCAGGCATAGAAGTAACCGACGTCGAGATGAAAGGAGATGAAATGGACTTTCAGGCAAATGACTCTTACTCAGATGATGATCATTTATATGTCACAGTTAAACATTGAGTTTAAAATGAAATGTTGGAAAATGCGAAAATTAAAGGGGTCTAATAAATTCTGATTTTAATTCAGCATGTGTGTAATATATATATATATATATATATATATATATCATTATAGTCAACGATTGTACCCTGTCAAAGCCAATTTTGTACCATTTTTGAAGGGTCCATTTTTGTACTGTTAAATAAAGGTACAAAATTGTCACCACAGGTACAAGACTGGTCTCTTAAGGTACAAATCACAAGGGTACAAATATGTACCCTATGCCAAGGGTACAATATTGTACCCTTGAGGGTACAGCCCCAGTGACAAGGCATTGTACCCCTAAAGGTACAATTATGTACTTTATTTTCTGAGAGTGTATTATACAATTCCATGCTGTCTTAAAATGAATTTATTACTTAATAATCTTAATTAATTTATGCAGTAATTAATCTACTGCACAAATAATAATACCACATCTAAATGAAAATACACCATTACAAATGTAATTCTGTATTCAAAATCTTCAAAGTTTGTAAGCATTAACTGTAACGTTACCAACATTTTTAAAAGTAAAAGCACAACATATTTCTTAATATTAGCTCCTGCATACAGGCATTTTACAGCTAAAATGTTGAAGTTTAGCTGTTTTAACTACTGTAATCATTAAAAATGTAGCAAGCTGAATATCACTTCCTAACATCATCCCTAGCAAGTAACTTGCAAAGTAATTTCTGATTAATTCGGTTCGGGAGTAGTAGGGATAAAAGCCCTCCCGCACTGACAATTGATTGGTTGGGTCCTTACATGCGCTTCGTGAGGCACACGCGCACACTAGCACGCCACGCACACGCAAGGTCGCTAGCTCGCTCCCTCTCTCTGCCATGCACGCGCTACGCATACGCGCTCTTGCTCGCTCTAGATTCCGGGAGATTTTAACTAATTTGCGGGCATCAGGGAGCATCTATCAATATGCGGGAGACTCGCGGAACTTCCGGGATACTTGGGATGTCTGTGACTGCGTGTGTGGCGGGTGGTGGGCCGGGCCGCCGGCCCGCCGGCCGTCCTGGAGTGCCGGCCGTTCTGTGATTCTCCAGATCACACAGATGGCCAGTCCGCCCCTGGAATCATCCAATGAGCAGAAACGGTTTAGTGATTTCATACTCTCCAATGAGCATGTTCTAATATTTAAATAAATCTGATTATTATAACAATAATTTAAAATAAGCTTAAAGATGTTTGATTTTCCAGATCGTTGGTTAATATGCACACAGTCTCCTCCCGACAGAATTCAATTCAAATTATGGAAAGATTGAAAAAGCAAATAATGGCTTCAAGATTTCCTGATGCGTTTAGACATCCTAATGAAACCATTCCAACGTTTACATCAGCATTTGTCTATCTACAAGTTGTACTTGTTTGAAACTGAAGGTTTCAATGAAAAAGTAAGCTTAGAAAAACACAGTGCTTAGTCAGTCACCATGTATATAACCGGAGAAAGCCACCGCGATAATGTCACCAGAAGATATCTAAAAAGAAATTTGACATATATGTCAGAAGAGGTTTTTTTTTTTTTAGCATATATTTAGCAGTATAGTATTGCTGGTTGTGAGTGTTTGTGTTTACTGGACATCAGAAATATCATACTGATCAATCAACTGTGTGAAAACATTTCCAAATGATTATGTTCACGTGTCTGTAACATCCATGGGAAATCTCCATCCTGATTGGAGTTTGCTATAGTGTGATAAGTTACTTTTTCTGGCCCTCTTGTCCACCGTTTTCGTCTGGAATCAGCAGGGGTTTGGTTCTACTTGGCTCCATACATCCTCTCAATGTCGTCCTGGTAGTGAGTTTTTAGCTCCTTTCGCTTGAGTTTAAAAGCGTCTGTAACCAGGCCGGTCTCTGGAGTCCAGGGCTCAATGCTCAAGCAGATCTTCCGGGGAATCTCAAATCTTTCTAACTGGGCTGTTAAATACACAGGAACAGGAAATGAATCGTAAGCACAGCTAAAGTTAGTGGTAAAACAAGAGGCACAACAAATGACTTTGTGCAGGATATAAACGTTCATCTTTCAGGGGTTCCCAAACTTTTGTGTCAGCCGAACCCCTTAGATGTGAAATATTTACTTAATTTGGATCGGATCAGATCAGCACGGAATGGAACGGTTAAGCAAAGAGAACAGTTTGGCGAAAACTTTAAAATGGACTCAAACCTGTTTTTAGTTGTGATAATGTCTCAGTCCATATTAGATCTCAGTCCATAAAAATGAAGACAGGAATATATTACTTTTGTAAATTACAATTGTAATGTATATTTAATAATAATAACAATCATTTTATTGACACTACAACACTAATATTTATACTGTATATTAAAATCTTTACTTTCAAATGTTCAAATCCTCTAGATTATTTTATTAAGACGTTTGCATAATTTCCTACATTTTTGTGGACAGAAGCTTATAGCATTTCAGGAGCTAGAGCATGTTGTGTTCCCAAATGAGTCCCAAGTTCCCTGCATTTACTGTGAGAGGCTGAATACAGTGGATCATATGGTGATTATCGTGCAGCCCCATTTATTTATTTAGATTTTACATTTGATTAATTAATTATTCGCTTTTTAAATCACCTCACGAACTCCCGGTTGGGAAGCCCTGATCTATAAAAGTAACATTTTAAGATTACACGATTGGGGCCAATATTATATCATTGGTGCATTCTAGAGCTGAACGATTCTGGATAAATTGAGAATCCCGATTTTTTTTCCCTTCAGATAGAGATCACGATTCTGAACAGACAGTTAAACAAAATAACATGTAATTTACTAGAGGTTCTGAACTTCTGACAAAATGTTATTTGCTCCTGTATATTCAAAAATGTTTCATTCATTTGAAATACTTCGGTTTGAATGAATGATTCAATGACTCAGTCATAAATATTTCACATGTTTCATTACTGGATGAATCAGTGTTTTTGAACTAATCTTGAATGATTCAATGACAAATACACATTTTTAACAGTCACTTGTCGCCACCCACTGGCGTAACAATGTAATGATACAATCGTTATTTGGAAGCGCCAAGTTACTTTCAAAAGCTGATTTGCTTTATTGTGATTACTTTGCAGAGCAAACACAGATTTGAATGTTCTGCTGTGAAAAAAAAAAAAGGTTTAATAGACAAGAGAATCATTGTCATTTAGGAATAAGTTTGCATGGGAGTTTGAATCGAGATTGTGATCTTTTAACAATTAATCATGCAGCTCTGGTGCGTTCTTAGAGCAACTTGCATTGCTACATACTACAGAAATGGTATGAGTAGTATGATAGTATGCCAGGGACCCATTCACCTGTCAGTGCCGCTTCTGTGATGACTTTAAGCACCTCCTCCTCGATGACAGGGCTGTTACAGAGCTCCTCCCACAAACCTCTGATACGCTTCCTCTCAGCCAGCGCCAGGAGCTGCTTCTGATTGGGCACCACAAAGCCAATCACGTAAGACTCGTCACTGGAAAACAGGAAGAGGAGGGACTACCGTAAAATTATTTGTGGGTGTATACAGGAGTGTTGACTATCAAAGTGTTAGTGAGTTTTAGTTAGGGTTGGGTGATATGATTTCATAAGAGTCATTTTATTTCATGAAATTGATATATATCACAATATAGTTATTTTTATTTTGTATTTATTAACAACAACAATAGCACAAATACAATATAAAAAAGATACAAATGACTGAACTGTGCTTTAAGCTTTTCAGGTACAGTGGGTCTATTTAACAGTTGCATAATACATAAATTAAATAACTGGAATGTTGTAACATCATAATTATTACTGAACCCAATTTAATCAACATTGAACTGACACAAAGTGAATAATGACACTATTGTCCTCTGTAGAGCTCCTTATAAGGATTATGAACTAATTTCATACTTGATTAACTTTATACAGTTACTGAACTGAATCAACACTATTGTCTTTTTTAGAGCTGCTTTACTACAGAATTTGAATTGGTCTCAAATTTGATATGCGTAATTGATCATTATTTTCCTGTTCATCACTGTGAAGCTGCTTTGAATCAATCTGTATTTTATAAAAGTGCTTTATCAGTAAAGGTGACTTGACATGATTACTGACATACATTATTTAGAAATGATGTTACAGAATTCATATTAAAATACTGGTGATGCCAGTGTGCTTGCTGTGTGGCTGCCACTATATACACTGCCTGGACAAAAAAAGTTGCTGTTTGGATTTAAATGGATATACAGGCAAATGCTTAAAGGTGACACATGCCCCTTTTCACAAGATGTAATATAAATCTATGGTGTCCCCAGAATGTTTCTGTGAAATTTCAACTCAAAATACCCCCCAGATAATGTATTATAACTTGTCAAATTTGCCCCTTTTTAGGTGTAAGCAAAAATGTACCGTCATGTTTAACTTTTTTGACACAATTTGACACAGTTCCATGAGGTCTTTATAAGACAGTTGTGACATTTTCTGGTCAAATAGTGTTCTGTGCTCGTCTGTGCAGCAACGACAGAACAGTTTGCATGCTTTGCTCGAACTTTTGCCATTGCGTTAGAACTGGTTACACTGTTGTCGCTTCTGAAAACCAAATGGGATGCCGTGGGTGGAAACGTGCAGAATAAGGGGCAGTAATATTATAATAAGATCCCCTTCCTACGTCAGAGGGGGAACGAAATCTGATCGGCTTATTTTTTGACATGCTTGCAGAGAAAGGCTTACCAAAATAAAGTGACTAGGTTGTCACTTTTCACGTTTTCTGGGTTGGTAGATGCACCGGGGACCCGATTATGGCACTTAAACACGGAAAAAGTCAGATTTTCATGATATGTCCCCTTTAAGAGACTATGAATGATTGTAACTGTAGAAGAACCAGATAACTTTCTGAGGCATTTGTTAGTACAGTAACACATGTGTTTTTGTTAGTGCGGTACAGGTTGTACTTTGTGTTGGCACCTGTTGGCATAGGCACAGATGTTGTCGACGAGTGGGCAGTTTTTCAGGACGGCCTCCACTTTTCCAAGAGACACATATTCTCCTGCTTGAAGCTTCACCAGGTCTTTCTTACGGTCTTAATACACACACATACACACACACACATGCAAATATTAAGCAGATTTCATCTGATATGTATGCAAGTGAACTACAGGAAGTTCTCCTTTCTCTCCCTTTTGGAGTGTATCCTGCTTTCTTTGAGTTCTTATCACTGCCTTTATGGGAATATGTTGACAGTGAAATGTGTCATTTACAGGAAGAACAGGACTAAAGCGTTTTATCGCAAAACAGAAGGGGATTTCCATTCGCTCATTCCTGCCAAAACAATCTTTATGATGTTCTGGATAATCTCTCTTTGTCGCTCTCTTACCGATAATCTTCAGACAGCCATCTCCATGAAACTCTCCGATGTCTCCAGTGCAGAACCACCGCTGGCCTTTCTTATCCACGAAGAAGTCCTCACGGTTCTTGTCTTTGTTCTTGTAGTAGCCCATTGTTACGTTTGGCCCACCGACCAGAATCTCTCCTCGCGGACAGGGCCGGTCTGTGCTGCGATAGCCACCTGGATACATACATGATGCATTATGATGACAAAAAAAGAGGGATGGGAAAACAGACTAAACTGTATAAAGCACAACAGAAGAATTCCAGAAATACAAGTATCTTTCAAAATCTCCAGAGCGAACTGAAGACAGACCTAACATGGGTTCAGAGGTTGTTTAGCCAAAAGTCAAAGTTATTTTAGTCTCGTGTAGCCAAACGTTTGACAAATCGACATAAGTTTAGTCCACATTGCAGCTTATTTTGGCCAAGAACAGCCCACTTAGACAAGAAGAGACAATCTGACTGACAAATAAAGGGACCAATCACAGTTTTACTTGCCAATTTAGGGGCGGTTTCCATGAACAGGTCTAGTTAAAACACTGAAAATTGTCAGAAAGTGTGTATCAACTAGTGAATGAATCCTTGTGAAAAAGAAGTGTGCTTAATTGTATTGATTGTTGTGCTTGTAGTGTACTTCAAAGTATATATTTTTTAAAAAACTGTACTTGCAGATAATATATAAATTATATAAAAGGCCACTTTAGTGTACTTGAAGAGAGTACACTTCCATGACTGTTTCTTAACACACTTAAGTATACTTTTAAAATGTGCACTTTGTAATAATGTGAAATTACATGATTATACTCTAAATCATTATCTTTTCATATCTTTTGTCATGCTTTAAAGAAGTACACTTATTTTGATATGTTGACTAACATACTAAAGCACATCTAAAGTATTTGATTATAATTTAAACTGTAGTGTGTTTTATGATGTAGTATATTTAAATATGACACAAGTTTCAATAGAAATTACATTAATGTATATTGGTAGTTTACCATATACTTATCAGTTGAGACATTCAACAGCACACTTTAACCATATATTTTAAAGACAATATAATTATGAAATTACATATAAAGATGGAATTAAGTTAAGTGGGTAAAAAAGCACATTAGTTCATCTAATTGCATTTAATATAAGTTTAAACTAATAATTTTTTATTGAAGTGCAATTAACGATTACACTTAATTTTAAGGTGTCAGTGTTACAGTGTTCATGTATGTACTTCATGTATGTACTTACTATGTACTTACTAGGATTAGGGTCTGGTTTAGGGTTAGTTGCATGTAAAAACAATACATTGCAGTTTCTGAAAACAGTACATTCAGTAAGTGTAATATACATGATAGTTAAAGCTGCAGTCCGTAGTTTTTCCTCTGTCGCCATCTCTGTTCAAAATCTGCAATTGCAGTTATTCGCAGAATTATCAACTTTACGTGGGTTGTGCCTCGGCACGGCACAGCGCGGATGAACAATGTTTGAGGAGAGTGTGCAGCTGTCAGTCACCGCGCCGGTGTGGATACTGGCATTCGCAATCACAGATTATACTTTTTGGATGTATGACCAACATAAGAATTTTAACCGGAAAATATCATCTGAACAAGTAACAAACATCCACTTTTGTTCTGACCAACTAAGGGAAAAAGCATTACAGTAAATCGCGCTGATTAAATCTAACGATCGCTTATCATATCAAGTCAAACCGTGCAAATTATACTTTGAACTCAAATTGTTCATGTTAACAACATCAGCATTGCGTGACTACATTTAAAGCCCTTCCGATATTTATCCTCGTTTTCGCATGGGCCCGGTTGCAGTTTCTTTTTTTTTTTCTGTAGCCACTCCGAAGTCCGAACGAAGTCTTTTGCATTGAATCTTTTGGTGAATCTCCAGTTGTCACTGGTGATTGTCGTTTGAACATTTCTGGATCCGGCAAAACAAACTGAATGTCTTTCAAAGAATTGAACATACTACTCTGACAAAATTTGGCAAATCCAGCTCCACCAATCAGAGAAGTCGCTTGGCTATCATGGAAATGGGTAACACAGTAATCTCCAAAGTGGTACTGCAAGCTAGCAAAGACTGCCTAGATACCGTTATATAATGTTTTGTGAGGCCTAAGTGTTAAAGCATAAAAGTGTAAGCATCTAATCCCTGTGACGCGTGGCCTTTCATTCTTATGGTTAATAATGCTGCCATTATATAACATTTTGGGCTGTATTTTCCTATGTAATGAATGTGAACTGTTTATAGTAATGTAATGCGTTTTCAAATAAAAACGTTAGGTTACTGTGTATCATTTACAGAACACAGCTGAGCTGATTTGTCCAGAAATAGCCGCTCTCTTGTCTTCCTTACAAGGCCACAAAATGACCATAAATACTTTTTTCCACTTCCTTCTCTTTTGTTCTGCTGTTATATTGCTCATCATTCTCTCGAGGTAGCAAACCACCAGACGTATCTCCTTCTGATGGATAGGTAAACGTCCATGACAGTGTTTTTATAAGAGCAGATAAATGTGTGTATGTGTGTGTATCGCACTCACCCTCTATCCAGTCCTTAAGCTGAATTTCACAGCAAACCAATGGTGCGCCAACTCGTCCTGTACTGTAATCCCAAACTACACACACACACATAGACAATAAGATCACCTAAAACAATCTGCTTTGGCTGTAAGGGCACAGTTATATAATTATTTCCATTGCAGAAAAAAACATGATAACATATGACTAAATGTGTTTCTTCGATTAAAAAAAATCTCATATTTCAGGAGTCACCAGCTGCGTTGACTGTTCCACCATAGATTCCTCTTAGGAACACCATCAATCATTTTACAAGGCAACTGTCTTCCACAAATGTTCATGTTAACGTTTTTAAGGAACAGGATATAGAGTTAGAGACCTAGTTTCATTTGGCTGGACTTTTGTAAATATAATTTTCTCATTAATACACAATTACTGTTATTTTGAGTATGCAGAATCTGTTTACGTATTAAAGAGATCATATCATGATTTGTTTGGACTCTGAGGTCCACTTATGATGTCAGTCATGTATGCACCACATTTTTTGCACCACAGACCATTTTTTATTCAATAGACCATTTTCTATTGATTTGAATGGGTCAATATAGTTTTACTCGTATTACTTGTGTTGTAAAAACGTGAGCTTTATAGCAATGATGTATGAGAGTCTATTTTCCATCATATGACCCATTGAACTGTTACAATATCCATGATTGTGTGCCTTTAACACTAGTTATATTTACATACCGTAAAGTTTGGGGTTGGTATGGTTTAAATGTTTTTTTCCTTTTTTTTAAAGAAGTCTCTAACCAAAACTGCATTTATTTTTAATGGATTTTTAGATTGTATCGCATTATTATCCTGTGTTTCCTTCTGTTGTCATGGTTGCTAGTATGTTTTTGTCATGGTTACTCATTGATACACTGATTTCACACACCTGATCCTTGTTTTGTTCATTAGTTTCCTTGGTATATAATGACTTCATTTCTGTCTGTTCTTTGTCTGGTGTTGTTTGTGTTAACTGACACGTTTGCCTTCATTGTATCTTTGTTTTGTTTAGTACATTTAAGTTAATAGTGCTGCAAATTAGATCCTCTGTGCCTCATCTTGTCTTCTTCCTGACCACCTACATGTCACTGTCAATTTTCAGCATCATTACTCCAGTCTTCAGTGTCACATGATCCTTCAAAATCATTCTAATATGATGATTTGCTGTTCAAGAAACATTTCTGATTATAATAATAATTATTTCTGATTATTATTATTAAATAGAAAGTTTAAAAGAACAGCGTTTATTTGAAACGAAATCTTTCGTAACATTATAAATGTCTTTACTGATGCTTTTGATCAATTTAATGCATCCTTGCTGAATAAAAGTATTAATGTCTTTTAAAAAAAAATGTCTTACTGACCCCAAACATTTAAAGGTAGTAGTGTAGGTTATGAAAATATGTATTTGAAGTATAGTATTTGAATTTGAAAACATGAAATAACAGTGCCGACAGTCGAGGTGTAAATCTCACGCTGGCTGATGGTCCCGGCGCCGCAGGTCTCTGTTAGGCCGTAGCCCTGACCCACAGGGCAGCAGAAGCAGATGTTCATGAACCGCTGGGTCGCCGCAGAGAGAGGTGCCCCGCCTGACAATAACACTCGTAAACGTCCACCTAACAACGCCCGAACCTTCCGGAAGACCAGCCTGGAGAGAGAAGAAAGATTTGGCTTTGATGGTAGAGTATATTGAGGACATGCGTGTAAGATGTGTCGAGTTTCTGTATGTGTGTGTGAGGGATGTCTGTGACTGTGAGAACCGGTTTTGGGGAGTTACTAAAATTAGTATTGCTATTCAATGATAATTCAATAATAATCAAATGCACCATCCCAGAATGTCTTCTTTCTATCGAGTAGCATTGAGAAGACTAATTGATTGTAGTAGATTGTTTTTTTGGATATTTCAATGAACCGGTTAACAAATTTGACTCAGTATTCCAAGAATAGTGAAATAAATATTTAGTTAAATCAGTGTTTCTCAACCGGTGGGTCGTGACCCAAAAGTGGTTCTGATGGGCAAGAGTGATCGAGTACTCGTTCGTGACAGCGACGATCGATCATGAAAATGATGATTTTGATCAATGACTTTAAAAAATATATTTATCTTTTTTTCTGATTGGTTATTGCGGCATTTGGGGCGGTTCCTGAAGTCTGATTGGTTAGCGTTAGACACACCCCTTCCAGACCGGCGTAATAAAGTGAAACTGGATTTGAAAGCGCACACTGCTGGCATGCAGGTATGATGTTCAATCTATTCATCAGGAGCAGTTTCCATATGTTTCAGTAACAATTCATGTTAGTGTTGTGTATTTGGTAACTTGTTTCTATAACCCCAAAATGCCACTTTATTTTCACATGTTATTTTGTATATATTTAAGTGACTGGTGGTGACTCATTCCAACTTTATTGTATTAACAAAAACTATTTTGGGACTGCTATTTAATAGCCTTATCTTATAGACCTACTATTTATTAATTATTAGTCATATTCTTACAATTTACGTGTATGTTAAGTAAAGGAGGATGGTACTCGTGTGTGTGTGTGTGTGTCAAAAAGTTTTGTTTTGCTTGGTTTTTATTACAAATGTATTAATATACGATATGTATATATATATATATATATATATATACATGCATACATGTACATATAAATATATGTGTGTGTGTGTGTGTATATCCTAAAAAAAGTGGGTCGCGGCTTCATGACAATGGGAAAATGTGGGTCCCATCATGGCCAAACTAGTTGAGAACCACTGAGCCAAATAATGACTGATTCAATTATACAAGTTACATGTTCTCCATTATAGTTTTATAACAATGTAAATATACGTGTTCAAGTTTCGAAACACAAGCTTTACTGTAGTTTTACTACTCTAAATCAGTGGTTCTCAAAGTGGTCTCCGCGGACCCCTAGTGGTCCGTGAACTATAGCCAGGGGGTCCGCGAAATAATTTATAACAGCCTACCGTTTTTTCCGGACTATGTCGTGTTTTCTTTATCATCTGAAAACATGCTATTTATTCCAAAGTGACTTATATAATGCATTTAACGTCAAATAATACAAAGTAGACACTTAAAGGTTTCTATAGATAGATAATCTGTATGTCTGTGCGTCAAGTAGACTATTCGCTGTGTTTTGGTTAATTTTTGGGGCACGTGCGCCAGAAAGGAGACAGAGACGGCATGAACCCGCATCCGGTTGTTTTCTTTATTTTTAAAAAGGCATGACATTTTGTAGTCATTTATAATGTAGCCTATACACAAATAAAAAAATCAACACTTTACCGTTTTGAATGATGTACTCTTGTCTTATCTGTATGACCATAAATAAGAGTATTCCTTTGTTTCCACTGCTGAGGAAAAAATCCAAAGTAATTGCGCCGGCATCTCACGTGCGGGCACAATATGTAAGTTCTAGCACTGCTAGATTAGACATTAGAAGCCTGATTATTATCAAAATAAAAGTGCATAGGGACAGGGCCGTCTAAATCATGAGCAGTTTGTAAAGAATGTTCTTCAACACTACGTATGGCGTTTGTATGTGTGTATTAGAGTATTCGTGTGTGTGTTTGATGTACTTGTCACACAGTGGAGTGCTGTATCCCATCGCAAGCTGCTCCATCTTATAGTTGTAGGCCAGTAGAAACAGAGTCCTCTGAAAAGCACTCATTTCCTCCACCTTTAGCATTACATTCTTGTAGATTCGATCCATAATCTCCTTCATACACGGACAGAGAAAATATGTGCATATAAAAGCCGCGGACATAACTGATGACCTCACTGAAACATGAAAGGGATTTCTATCTCTCTCTGATATTACATGAATGTCTTTGTTTCCAGACATTAATATATTTTTTAAAACGTTAATGCATGTCACACTTGCAATGACCTGAATACACCTCTTTTATGATACTCACATTTAAATTTCTGAATTAAAATTATATTTTTTTGTGGGGCTTGAAATCCAAAATGTCTACTTTGTGTAACCCTCCCCCAGACATCATAAGAAAAAAAGTCTCACAAGTCTCAATATTTTAAAAAAAGTAATGCATTAAACTAAAAGTAAACTAAAATCATTATATACAGACTAACATATTTAATAAATATACAATATAAAAGTCTAGAATTTTCTGACCCAAAAAGTTTTTATGCTAAATTATTGTTATTACATTATTAATATGTTTTTAACATTTTAAAAACTTTTGTCCACCAAACAAAAGTCATCGAGGTATAATCAACATGCAGGAGGCCATTCTGTGAAACAAACAAAAAAAACAAACAGGAAATGACATCACAAAAGGACCCCTAGACTGTGGGCACCGAAGCAATGACCTCTTCTCACAGAGAGAGGAGGATAAAAAGTATCAAGTAGTACACATATATATATATAAAAAAAAAAAACTTAATGTGAATATGAATATGGTAGTCATTCAGTACAATGGTAATATTACCATCTGATACCACCAAGGGAAGTGGACATGTATTCTAATTAAGTTACTGCTGACATTTTTCCATTTCACATTGTGATATGGGAGGGTGGAGAAGCCCCTTCTGATTTTTTTTTTCAATGCTCCCTTATGATTCGGATGTTCTCCCACTGCTGAGAGAGCCGTGTCAGCCGCTGTGTTTATGGAAGTTTGCTGTGCTGTGTCGTTATCAGTCCACAGGGACCCTCGTATCCAACCACACCAAGACAGTGTGTGTGTGTGTGTGTGTGTGTGTGTAAGTGAGTGTGCATTTACAGTGTCCTCAGGCAAAGAAAATCTTGAAATTAAACATTATTAATTGTGTATCTACAGTGTGTGAGACACTACTTGTGTGTGTGTTTGTGTATGTCAGAGGGATATCCACACCGGGCTTTCTCACGTTCTGTTTACAGCTGCGAATCATTCCGGACAATCACATTCGCTGACATTAAACCCCAAAAGCCCAGAGAGAAACAGAGAGAAAGATTCAGCCTTACTGGTACTGCTGCCATTAGAGTGGGCTGCAGGACACTAACGTCTCCTTTGCTTCCCTTCTTTATCTTGGTTGACTATAAAGTGATAACAACAAAAAAAGAGAAACATCTCTGTAAGTTTAATTCATCTCAACCCATTTGCAAAACCAAAGAAAACTCCCACAGTGCTGCACATTTTTTCCATTACGTGATTCTGGTGTTTCAGCATTTTCTCCGATGACATTATTTGACATCAAAGTGCTCCTATTATGCTTTTTTTTAGGATATTACCTTTAATGTAGAGTGTTATATAGCTGTTTGTGAATGTAAAAGGACTGTGAAGTTTCAAAGATCAAAGTGCACAATAAATGGAGTTATTTTCTCCTAAAAGAAAGAAAAAATGTCAGTCTAAAGTCTTCATTGGCTGCCGTGAACAACGTCTACTTTGACCCGGCCTCAAACACTGTAGTTGTAGCGGATACTGAAAGAGTTGGGTTTGTGTTGTCGACAAAAGACGTTTAATTTTAAAAGACACGGGACGAACAATTACAACAGACTGGGCCGTCTGACCAATCAGAGCAGAGCAGGCTCTTAGAAGGGTGGATTTAGAGAGAATCGTTGATTGAACCGTTTTAGACACTGTGAGAAAATGCTGCAGTGAATATAATGAAAAAAATTAAAGTGTTTTTTTTACCTTGGATGCACAAACCAATTGTAGGAGACCTCAAGGAGAAAAATTAGTAGCCTTTAAAATAGCATAAAGGGGCACTTTAAATGCTTGATTGTGACATCACAGAGCACTGTGCTGATTTCCTGAGTCCAATTACAGAGCGCTTCGATGAACTGACTAACATCATAGGCCTGTGTTTTGACTTTCAGAATGTACACAGTCAATAGGAGCAAAAGGTTATTACCTGGTCTGAGAGAGTTTGTGGTGAAGAGTAGCCGATTCTACAGCCCTGAGCAAAACACACCATCTCAGCGCTCAACTCTAACACATGAGCCAGTGGAAGGTAGCCAATGTATGTGTCATCCTCACTGCAAAAACAAAAACTGTCTATTTAATATAAATATCAGGTTTTAAATTTAAAACCAGAGAATGGAAAATATTTTTTTTTATATCTAAACATGCACTATCTAGTTAGTCAGACTGCTATACTAGTCTGTTAATCATCAGGCCTGTTCTACACATCTTGTATACAAAAATAAAATAGAATAATAACAGAAAAGTGATTTTTTTAATGATACTACATCGAACTTTTACTTTACCAACAGCCATAAAAACAATTAAAGACTTGATCATTATGAAATCTATAATCATCTTTTATTCAGCAAATATTAATTAAAATTGATCAAAAGTGACAGTAAAGATATTTCTAATGTTACAAATATTTCTATTTCAAAAAGTGCTGTTCTTTGAACTTTCTGTTCATCAAAGAATCCTGAATTATTTTTAATCAGTTTCCACAAAAATATGAAGCAGTTTTCAACATTGATGATAATAACAAATGTTTCTTGAGCAGCAAATCATCATATTAAAATGATTTCTGAAGGATCATGTGACTGTAAGACTGGAGTAATGGCTTTTGAAAAAGGAGGACCACATTTACATCTAAATGGTCGTTATTTTATATAGACATATCTTTTTCCAAACAATAAGAAAGTTGGTGACACTTTACAATAAGGTTTTATTAGTAAACATTAGTTAACTACTCAAGTTAACATGAATTAAGAATGAACAATACTTCTGCAGCATTTATTAATCTTAGTTCATGTTAATTTCAACATTTACTCACATTATTAAAATCATGTTATTTGTTAACATTAGTGAATGCACTGTGAACAACATGAACAAACAACGAACAGCTGGATTTAAATACTGTAACAAAAGCATTGCTCATTGTTAGTTCATGTTAGTTAATACATCAACTAATGTTAACAAATGAAACCTTATTGTAAAGTGTTACCAGAAAGTTTATTCTTTTATTTTATTTTGCCTCATAAAAGTTTGTTGCAAAAACTGTTTTCGTGTACTTTCACTGTTTTGTTTATTTCGTTTTTTTGCTGAGTTCTCAAGATGTGTAAAAACAGATACACCACATATACGGACAATAACATATACGTGACACATAATATGCAGTGCATGGCACAGAAATTCTCACAGACCCATAATTGTCACTGTTTTTTCTCTTTCTCGCTCTGTTTATGCTATCCATAGGGAACGATTGGTTTTCTAGAAAACACTGATAAACATACAACATCCACAAACACATCAGTGAATGCACAATACTGCATGTGCACAGTTAATGCCAAGACATGACAGATCGCAGGATGTTAGCATGGATATGTTTCCATACCCGAGGTTGGGAATCCTCTCCGCCATGCCAGTGATTCCGGCAATAATATTTCTGTGAGAGATCATGACTCCTTTTGGCACTCCAGTGGAGCCGCTGGTGTACATGATCACCGCCACATCAGAGGCACAC